>NW_028259154.1:14848484-15151515 GCF_977971745.1 Zootermopsis nevadensis | reverse complement strand
AAAGACGCATTACAGAGTACGTGACAAAACGAAATACGCATACAAATAAACAAGAAATTAAAATACTTTGTGGTTCTGTCACCAGAATTTTCTGTTTCAAGTTATTTTTATAATTTGTTTAAGTAATGCAGTTTTGCATAGTATTTAATTATGAGATTGATTTAGCATGACGAATATAATTTCTTTTAATACTGATTAAAGCTGATAATGGGGAAGAGATAGACGACGTCCGCTCTCTTCACAGTGGATCGCAGTATTCTGTCGAGTGGTTCAGACAACATTAAATACGTTGTGCACAGCGCATACATAAACCTTTACTAGAGCGCGCGGTAGGTGGCAGTGTCACTGATTTTAATTATCTGACGAAAATCCTGCTCTGAAATAATCCAATGTAATCTTTCTAATACTGAAATAGGAAGAGTCGATATTGTTTATAACAGTAGCGACAGATGTATTAAATGGAACCACCAAGTGTAATTGACAGGATACCTGACACACAGATCTAATGAGTTAATGCAGTTTAAACACGAAAATAAGGCCATACAGTGCACAGTTATTTAGTACACAATGCAGGGTTTTTGTGGTGACACTAAATATAGAATTAACAGAGCTCAATTTTTGTAGGTTTTTGATTTAATTCAATGACAAAAAGTAATGCGTGAGAATGACATTTGTTAGTTATCAGCTAACTCCCCCGAGCAGGATATTTTTTGAGGCTAATAATTGCCAAGATTTCCAACAAAGTATCCGACTTTTATGGAAAACGAAGATTTGTTATATTCATTACTGTCTTTACAAGAGCCGGAGTCACATGAATCCAGTTTACACTTTTATGCCATATTTACTTATGATTAATTTAAATATTATCCTACCATCTGCTACTAGGTCACCCAATCTGTCTCTTCCCTTGAGGATTTTCGTGTTAAGTTATATATGTATTTTAATCTCTTTCATGTCTGCAACATGGCCCGTCTTACATACCTTGATTTCAGTACCTTAATAGTATTTGGCGACGAGTACTAATTATGAAGCTGTTAATTATGTGATTTTCTCCGCTGTCTTGTTACTCCCTCCTTCTTGGGCAAAAAAATTATTCCTGGCCAACCTGTCTCAAGCCCTCTCATTGTATGCTTTGCTGTGTCACGTGAGAAAAGTAGGATAACTTTAGTAACCCTTATCATTTGTCTTCATCCCTTTTGAATAAAGTTTTGTTACCATAAAACAGTTGTTGAAGAATCCTCTGTTGCTTTCTGTATCTAACACGGAGGTTTATTTAGGCACAGCCTTCTTAGCGGAACAGGAATTAATTTTTCTGACATTTTTATTTTCTGTTTCATAGTTGAATATAGTTTTTGCCTTTAATTTGATTGTATATGTTAACATAAAAAATATTTCCCCCATTAAGTAGAGGAGTTGCCACAGATGATAATGATATATACATTTTGTATAAATTTATTTACACAAACTGTACTCATGGAATGAAACCTTAGGACCGAGGCTCTAAGAGAGTTCGTGTTGCATCTTACTATTAATACGTGTATTTGATCAGGAAAAGGGTCTGAAGTCGATATCAGTAAAACTTCCTTTCTTCTTCTGGGTTTTTCATAAAAATTTATAATTATTTGTCGGTTACAATTATACACCTGAACACACCTAAAAATGTGACTTTCGTGGTACTCTGAAAAAAAAACGTAATTCTAAATAACAACCAGATAAAATGAATACAAGAACACGGTACGAATCAAAAAATTAAGAACAATGTTACTATATTCAAGGAGTCATTTGGTGGTAATTAAAAATTAAATTACCTGGCAACAACGCTTTCAATTATAAGTGGGGTTAATGACGAAATTAAGAGAAAATGCCATCCTAGAAGTTCTTGTTTCTGTTCAGTTCGAACAAGTACTGTTGTGATCCCGTTTGTTTTCTTAAATCAGAAGATAAGGAGGGGCCCATGCAAAATAATGTTACTTCTCACTTTGTATACGCGTGAGATGAGTTCTTGAAAGTAATGCGCACAAAATCACTTTAAACGCAACAAAGAAGAAATCGTACGACGAAGAATTTGTGATTTCTAGTTACCTCATATTTTTAGCATAATAAAATGTAGTACGATTGTATGATTTGAGGTTTCCACAGCGGTGAGTATGAAGATTTCTGTCTTCTGGGTTGTTACGACGTGTACTACAACCCAGAAGACAGAAATCTTCATAGTACGATTGGTTGGGCTGTACATGTAGATAGGAATGTGGACGTACTCCATGGGAAACACTCACTCAGTAGATTAAGAAGGAGATGATAGGGTACGTTTATGATGCGTCTTAGGGATGTAGGTTGTAAGAATAGGAGTTGGTCGCCTGATATGCTTGCAGACGTGTCGACGCAGGTTTTAAAATTTAGCCGAGGATACGATATTATAATGCTGAAATAAAAACGCTGGTATCGAAAGCGCGTTCAATGAGTCATCCGTGCACAAAAGTACCAACCAGAATATCCTGTATTCCGACAAATAATTGAACCTGGGACGTCCAGGATTTGAAATAGGAGTGCCAAACACTTCGAAGGAACCGTTTTTGTTAATATGATACCGATACGTTGCTATATAGAAATCTCCTACATTTAATATATGTACGACAACGTGATGAGCTGTAAACCTGGCTATCCGAGTTTCATTATCGACTGAGGAAATGGGATTTTCTACGTTCGCATGGCTCTGTGGCCAGCTTGGTGTGTAATGAGATCTATTTCCCGGGGGTGTGGAACGACCACTCACCGTCAGCAATGTCGAATATGTGAATGCATGGATGTCAACCTCTCTGACGTCCTAGCAAGATATTTGTAACAGGTATACACGTGTTAGGTTAACATACACTAATGTTAATTAAGTTTACATACGACCTGAGTGTCGCGGACCCAACAAGAGTTTATTTATAAATAAAACAACTTGCATGACGTTCAAACTATCCCAAGAAACATTTCTTACTTCCGAGCAGTTTAGGAGTAAACTGTCCGCTCGTTTGGTTAGATCGACTGTGAAAAGCAACAAGAAAGAATTATACAAATGAGAGGCAGCCTTACGTACGGGTCTGAATCCAAATTTAAGTATGACATTTTAATTCCCGAATGATTGTGTTATGGATTATTTTTTGCTGATAACGGCAATATGTCAGTCAGCTGAATATGTCTTTTGTTTAATTGAAATTCATGTTCTGTTTGTTTATTTTTAGAAGTCTAAAATTTTAACCTTTGATATATAATAGTCGATATGTTGACAAAAATATGTTTTCAAATACAAACGTCTGCGTTGAGAGGTAGTTCTTACGAATATGCCAGTTCATCTTATAAAATGATGTAACCTGATGGATTGTCACTTATATATGGAATTTATTTGTTTTCGAAAGAATATTTTTGGTGTGCGAAATGACACAAACCATTTTGTGCTCAAAAGATTACATTATTTATGTATCAGGTTTGTTATAAATGACTGTACGTGGTTTGAGGGATTTAAATCACGAAAGGCAGAATTCCGTGAAAATGGATTTTCTTTTGGTTACTTGCCTTTGTTTCTAAAGCAGGGCTTGCAGACGAACCGGATATGTATTAATTTTTAAGAGAATTTTATAGACATTAAGCTGGAATTTTCCATGATTTCTACGGTACTTCGAAACGTTTTACTGCGTTAAAATTAATCAGATGCGAAAAACTACCATCGCGTAATCCATGAAAGGAGAAATGAGAGATAATGAAACATTTATTATTATTATTATTATTATAATAAGGAAATTGGAAACCGTATTATTTTTTTTGTGTGTGTTTAGGGAGAGGTCGCTATTTTGCAAATTGTTTCCATAAGGATAAATGGACAGCTGAATGCCTCAGACTTCGACACGGAAACATTAATTCGGGTATTAACGAGAGATAAATATGAAGGAATCACTGGATGTAAGATCTTTATATCTTTTGCGCCTTATACAGGAAATCACGTATTCGATTCCCGAAACGTAGGCCAGCAACGTTGGTCCGGGTTCTATGACATTTCCTAATGTTATATGAGTTTGATACATACTGTATTGTTTAAACCAATTGAATTCTTAAGTGAGATTTAATATAACCTCTCAATACAATGTTGTGTATAAATATGTTAAGTAGGTTCTATGATGTATTATCTGGAATTACAGTCAGACGGACAAATATGATTTTGTTGTTTACAGTCCACAAATTCTTTAGACTCTATATAAATTTTGCTGTTTAAAAACATCGTTAAACAAATGAAGAAACAGTCGGAAACAATGTGCGATTCTAATATTCTATGCAGCGTTAATGATATGAGGTTGCCTTTTTGCCGGGTCTTTGATCTCTCTTGAGACTGCTTTTCAAGAAATCGTTTTCTCTGAAAGCAGGAAAAATAATATTCAGTCGTTGCTATGGAAAGTTGCTAAGATACCGCTTGGCACATGTGTTTTCTTCATGCTGTACGCTGAGAGCAACTGGGAATTATATGGTAATTAAATATCAAGCAACTTCTTCCTCTTAGAGAAGCAGTTTATTTGATGACGAAAAACATCCAGACTGTTTCGTCACGATTGTTAAATTAAATGCAATTAAATCGGCAAATCTTCCACCTTTATATTTATCTCCGGTCCCGCCCACTTTACAGAGTTTTCAGTTTAATCGTTTTTTACTTTGTGGGTACTTCAGTGTTTTCTTATGCTATTTAATGGCGCTTTCTTAGCTGCAGACTATATTAGTTATAGGCCGATATTATAGAATGGGGTAATAAGCACGGAAGATCAATTTGAAGACCGAAACATTTGTAAAGTAAAGTTTGTCCCACTATACGCCATGTAGGCGTTTGGGGTGAGTGGAGGTATAGCTCCTCTTTTCCTTGACCTCTGCACTAGATGGGGGTGAGTGGTCAGCATCACGCCCCGGCCGGCTTTACCCCTGGGAAAGGACCCCGGTACCCATTGTAGAGGAGGCTGGGTGGGCCCCAGAGCCGGTCTGGACGCAGAGGCTAGAGGAAAAATCCTCTGCCCCCGTCGGGGATCGAACCCCGGCCGTCTAGCCCGTAGCTTAGTCACTATACTGACTGAGCTATCCCGGCTCATCCGAAACATTTGTAGCATAGTTTAATATACTATCACAGAATTCTTCTAGAAAAATGGAGGAAAACCACAAATTACCTTAGGAAAATGATAATATTGTTAGTTTTGTATAGGCATGAAATGAGGTCACTTGTCTTTGACGATAGAACGTGTAGACCTACGTTTACTGCAAGTGTTTGAAAGCAGTGCACAGGAACATATTTAAACCTATTCCGCATGAATTAGGCCCGTATGAATAATTTTGGACATGGAACTTCGTGATTTATATATTTTAAACTGGAATTATAGCTCGGAAAAGAGAGCCAATGGCTAAAATGGGTACTGGTAAGGAAATCTCTTGGCTGGCCTATAAATGAGAAGATAATATGATAACAGTGGGATAAGAATTAAATAGGATAAAGATAGTTTTCTTTGGTCGCTTTGAGAATTAATGGTTTAATCTGTAAGTTCTACTACCAATGAGTTAGTTGGCTGTGAGCATTGTGCACACCTGACATAACTTAGACTTGGGGAACAATTCAATATACTATTAATCTTCTATTAAATTCTCCCACCACTAATGATTTTTTATGACTGCTGTTTAATTTACCAAGATGTCGTAGTGAGATTTTAGATTGTCACGTGGGTGAAGATGTCTGTACTGTGATGCCATGTTGACTTGTAGGTAGAGATACTAACGTTCTGGAGATAGTATATACCACCTCCTTGTCCTCCTTCAGGGCCTGAAAATGGAGCCTGTATGTTCCTCAGAAACATTAATATCTAGCTACAAGTCCACACGGAGTCATAACCCAAAATAAATACATCGGAAAGCCATCATAGTATTGAGTAGCATCATAAACTGACCCACCATAACAATATTTGTTACAGCAGTGCCCCAGTGTTAGGGAGGTGTTTAAATCCTGGTTCAATACCACAACGTGAACTAGACCAGCCAAAATTCCGTACAGCATCAGCAACTTAATTACATGCCCATTTTTGAAACTCAAATGCGAGGCGAAGTTTCTTTGTGTAAGACGGTGTAAACCCCACAAGCAGTTAAGCTACAACACACGTGAGAGTAGCAATATTTCCTTACAGTATCTTATAAATACGTTAAAACTATAGTGCGGGGCTATATCCCTCTGCTGAGGCCCGTGTGGTTCAACCACAACATATGCCAGAGTCGCCATTATGCGACGACAAAGCAGCACCTACAATTTAATCACTAACAAGTGCTCTAAAGCTATGGAATGAGGCGGAGTTCCCGTTTATATGAAGGCTGGGTGTCTACAGGTGGTTCAACCACAACACTAGCCAGAATGGTCTTATTTTAGTACAGCAGCACCTATAATTGAATAGTAAATGTTGTAAAGCTATACCATGGGGCGGAGTCCTCCTGGCTATATGAAGGCTGGGTGGCTTCCATATATAACCACCAGAAAAATGTACGAGGAGATAATGAAGGAAAAGAAGCGGGTTTGGCAAGAGAAGGAGTCTGAAAGAATAAACGATTTGGTAAGGCATAAAGAGATAAAGAAAGTATGGGAGTCCATAAGGGACATAGTGGCGAAAAAAGTTTTTAGGAATGAGGTAAATCCAACTGCGTGGGTGAACCACTTCCATGATCTGTTCGCTAGGGCAGCTGAAGGGCGATTGGTTTACCCAACGCAATTGCTGGGCTCCCAATACATAGAGGAACTGGATAGGGACTTTACGGCAGAAGAAATTAGGCAAAGTATATCAAAAATGAAAAATGGGAAAGCCACTGGCGTCGATGGGATACCAGTCGAGATGTGGAAAATGTTTTGCACCGTGGAAGGAGGAACTGAAACTTTAACAACTTTGTTTAATAAAATTAAGAAGGGGAAAGATTTCCCAGCAGAGTGGGGAGTTGCAGTTATCAGTCCAATTTACAAAGGGAAGGGTAAGAAGAATGAGCCTAATAGTTACAGAGGCATTTCGCTTCTGACGGTGATAAGCAAGATATTTTCTAGCGCCTTGGCTGGTAGGCTGAGAGACTGGCTAGTAGGTAATAAGATCCTGTCAAGGTACCAAGCGGGATTCGTAAAAGGGAAAAGAACCACAGATAATATCTTTATTATCAAAACCGCAATTGACAGGTATCTAAGCGTTAAAAGAGGCCGTATATACTGGTGTTTGGTGGACCTGGAAAAAGCCTTTGACGCGATTGATAGGAAGGCCTTATGGTTTAAAATGAGACGGAAGGGAGTGAGTGGAGGAATGGTTGAATGTATCAAGAGAATGTATGAGGGAACCAAATTTTGTGTGAAGTGTGGAGAAAACGAAGTGACGGACCTGGTTGAACAAAGTAGAGGTGTTAGGCAAGGGTGCAGTCTGAGCCCCTATTTGTTTAACATTTTTATTGATAATGTTATCGACTATATCCAGGAAGGAAACATACACGCGCCTGTGATAGGGGATGAATCAATTCCGGGGTTGTTGTTTGCGGATGATTTAGCATTTGGGTCGTTTACGGTGAACGGCTTGCAGAAGGGAATCAACCAAGTGGCGAAGTACTGCAAGGAATGGAACTTGAAATGCAACTTGGAGAAGACGAAAGTGTTGGTATGCAAGAGGGGAGGGAAATTGAGAAAGGATGAGAGGTGGTTTATGAATGGCAAAATAATAGAAACAGTGAAGGAAATATGCTACCTGGGTGTGACCCTGGAAAGCACAGGAGGGTGGGCTAAACAAAAGGCTAAAGTAGTGGCGAAAGGGAAGCAGGCCTTAGTGGCGATAGATAAGTGCTTAGCCAGAATGCCACATATGAGGATAAATATTTTAGAAAATGTATACGAGATGGTATGTGAATCGAGAATGATGTATGGGGCGGAAATATGGGGATTAGAGGAGGGATGGAAAGAAGTTGATGTAATCCACGGGAGATTTTGTAAGAAGGTCCTAGGGATACCAAGGGTCGGAGCAAATGGGGTAGCCGAAGTGGAACTGGGGAGAGACAGCAGGAGGAGCAAGGTTTTAGGGTTGGTCACAAAATTTTGGTTAAGGATTTTGCAAATGGACAGGGATGATTTAGTAAGGAGATGCTACGACTGGCAGGTACTGAACTTGAAAATTGGGGGATGGGCTAAGGGGGTAAAAGAGGAATTAGATAAATTAGGGTTGGGGTATATTTGGCAGGATCCGCAAGGAAGAAGTGTGGGCAGGACGTGGGAAATTTTAAAGGAAAGGTGCAACGCCATAGAAAGACAGAACGTTTTTGCTAAAATTAGAGAAAAGAGATCTCTGGCGTTGTACGGGGAGATGAAATCAGGGTGGGGTAGACAGGGCTACATTGGTTGCTGTACGAGGGTGGAGAGAGAGGGATGGGCATGGTTCAGAGCGGGTATTTGGAAGCTGAGAGGGATGAGGGGGGGCATGGATGGGAAAATATGCCCTTTATGTGGGGCGACAGAAAGCGAGATTCACATACTATTAAAGTGTACGGAAACCGGGAGGTGGAGGGAACAGCTCCTGAGGAACAAGTGGTTCACCGTTGGCGAAGAGTTGGCCTTCAAGAAAATTTTAAGCACTACGAATGACACGGAGGTCAGGGATGTAGGGAAATTTCTGTACAAAGTAAGATGTAAAAGACAGGTCAAAATTAGGAATTTAGAACTGCCACTGAGATAGAAGGCACGAGAACAATAAGAAAGAGTTATGTAAATAGTATTAGGGATTAAGGAATAGTCATGTAGAGTAGCATTAGTGAATAGTTGTAGTAAGCAGTAGTGCTAATAGTGCTACGTATGTAAGGACTGTGGCCGTGAAAACCTGGTGTTAGGCGGCCACAGATCTCTGTATATAGTCTAAACCAAATATATTATATTATATTATATTATATTATATAACCACCACCACAGCACAAGCCATAATAGCACCTGGAATTTGACTAGCTTGTAGACGGAAGGGGTCGAAGTATTGTTTCTTTAAAATACCATATTACATTTTCAGGGACTATTTACTGTTCGTGTGAGTTTGTTTCATTAGAATCTGGCAATTACCCCATGAGTTATCTGTAAAACTACTTGCTACACTGACGAATATGAAATAAGAGTGGTAAGGAAGGAGCAAGTTCCGATCGGACCAGTTCCGGATCACGGTCCACTAATTGCAAACAACTGTCCTGAACGTAACGGAAAATGAAGTTAAGGATATGGAAATCGTCCCGTCCCGAGGGTCCACACGAGACACAGTCTTTCTGAAGTTATTTTAAAATTTCCCCAGAATCTATTCTGCCGTCCTGTAACTCGGTTACTCGACATTGGCAGTGCTGTATTGGAACGCGCTAGAATATCTGATTACTTCATACGGATTGGTCTATCATGAAAATCCGACGCAACCACGAATACTTTCGAGATTACATTGTACTGCACTGCACTCTATGTACGGTACTCCAATGATGGGGTAACGGCATGTTCACGGAGAGAAATAAAAAAATATGTTAGTGAAAACGCTGCAGACGAAGGCAAGCGAGGATAAAACTTCTTGCAACAGTGGATTAAACGTGCTTATAATTCCCTAAGCTGTTTTTAACAACGTTCCCCAAATGAATAAAAATGTTTATAGTATGTTCATATATACATATTTATTGCAAAATTATTATAATGGAACTCCTTTTATAGGTCATGGGTCATGCTACAAAGTTGAGCTCTGTCATTAAAAATGTAGATGTTTTATACGAGTTATCTTTTTTACATTCTGTCTTCCACGCATGCTCGCTTCCTATTTTTTAAACTACATATGTCAGGGTCCATATTGAGAAACTGACAGTCGCTCACCTAGTCAATACATTCCCAGTTTTTAAGGAAACCAGAAATTTATTGCCGTGTAAACCGGTTCCAATAAGAAGCAAATTCAGCTCACATATTCACACCTAATTCTTTGAAACATGTTTTAATATTAACCTTCTATCTACGCTTACGTTTTCCAAATACCCTCTTCCTTTTATCTTTTCCGAGTAAAATTTAGATATATTTATCATCTTCCTCATCCTCTTTGATTTCATCTTTCTAATACTTGGTGAAAATTATGTCTTTCTCTCCCTTTCCTTATTTTCATTAACTTGTCTCTTTATTTCTTCCTTCCTTACAGTGGCTGCTCATTCGAAGGAGTTTCGCCTTGGAGTGTATGTTAACTTTAAACACGTTATAAGGGAATAAAATGCAGATAAATCACAACAGACAACTCAGGGAAATATAAAAGTGTAATAGGTTTCATGAGGGGTAAATGTGTGATACTTCATCATTACATTTAACAAATATAAATAATAAAATAAATACATCAGATTAAATAGAGACAAGTAGAATTTTCTGAAACACATTACAAGACATGTACACGACACAATGCAAAATTTGACGAATGCGTTAAAATTAATGTTGAAGGAACTACAGTTGTTCACTTGCGAACAGATTTATATTTATTTAGTACCTGATAAGGAGGGCTTAATTAATTATTATTGCTTTTGTCGCTTTATTTTCATGTTCCAGCCTAGATATCTACAATCCAGTAAGTAGGTGCGACAATAGTTTTCTTTGGACATGTCTTTAGGTTGTATCCGATTCGAATCTCGCGCAGATACCATATATCCTTACGTACGCTGTATAATCTCCCCTTGAAACAATGGTTAGCTTCTGCCTTTTCTATACGAAAGTTCTTTCTCTGTCTGAGCGCAGTACATTTTATAAGTATTAAATTCACGTACTTGTTCAATTAGTTAGTGATATTGTATAATACTTGTTAACATTTATGCAATGTGTTTATCACTGTGAATAAGCTCTGAACTCGACAGTCATTAGAATGTTTCGAAATTCTGGAATTAGTGTGCCAAATATCGGGTTATGATGCTATCAGTTTTCGAAAGAAACCACAGACTACGAGAACAACTCAATGCGACTGTAGTACTGAATTTTCAGTGTTTACTGTAAGCACCACTTGTTCGTCTTTAATGACACTCTAAACCAACTTACGTTTGAAACACGAATATTACATTTTCCGCTGATTAAATTTACATTATCATTAACATATAGAGCAGCAAATACCTACCAGTTATAAAATAATGCACTATAGTTACTGGAGGGCTTCCTACTTTGCAGCTCAATTGACAGAGGATAGGTGGTTATTGAAACTGCTAATGTATTGGAATTTCTCTTATAGTTTACTCTGTGGGAAGTCTGACATGACCATTTGAATAGCAAGCCTTTTATACACAACAGGGATAATATTTAGAACAATGTCAGCTACAGTAACAATTCATAATCCCTAAAATAATGATCATGTACACTTATGAAGAGGCTTTATTTCTAAACGTATTTCTGATTCGATCAAAATCTCGTCCTTGTAACTTATTTGCTGTATCGGAATGCTTTAACGGTTACTAAAGTCATTTAGAATCAGTAATGGCATTAATGTAATTATTTTTATTTCCTGTATATTTTTTTGTATTTTTTCTCTACACGGCCTACTTCACCCCAGACTGAGATTATGAGAAGCGACCTCCAGATGTGGAGGGTGGCTACAAAGACAGTGAATAAGTAGTGATGGACAACCTCTAAGGATTGGTCTTCTAGTTTAGGGGTTGGCGGTCAGACCGACAGACTCTAATCGGTGTGTGTGTGTGTATGTGTAAATATAAGTTACTGCAAAAGCGTCAGACACGAACAGATTATTTTTAACTCACATTTAATACGGTATAATTGCGTACATTTGTGAAAATGGTTGTGAACATTTATGTTTGTTAAAAATAAGAATTTGTGGTATTTACAACGGCGAAGATATCGGTGTTGGTCTTCCAGGTTGTAACTCCACTTGAATTTGTAGGCAGGCCTATATGTCCTCAAGACGTTACCGCCCAGAAGACGAACTTTAAGTAGCTGGTAATTTTTGATGAGATAAATAACAGCCTATTATCGAAGAGACTGTTGGTGGTATCTTTGAATATTGATTATTGTACTATAGTATTCTGTCGGTTCTTTGATGTTATTTCTGATTAAATGCATTCTACGTCAGACATTGGCACGCGTTTGGAACACAAGAGGTGCACACAAGTCTGTTTAAAACTCTCTGGTTAAAATACATTTGGAAGACCAGATATTTATGCTTCATTCAGTCTGACAGGTTTATTTCTGCAAACAAAGACAACACACAAATCGTAATATCCGTAACTCGAATTGAACCCTAGTGTTAATATTTGACAGATCGAAGGCGGTTCAGGCTTACAAAGCTTGGCCATCATAAGTCAAGTACCATCAACAATGACGTCTACACGAGCACCAGGACCTCCATAAAACCTTCCAACACGTGTCCACTGCACCCTATACAACGCATCCTATGCAACAACCATACATTTTCTGACAAAGCACTTGGTCATTAACTTACTGCATTTAGCAGAATTGTTCTTGAGAAGCAGTAGGCGTTCAGTGGGTCGAAAATACTAGTAATTCACTCTTTGCAAAATCAGAAACTTTATTACTATTTTCAGAAATGTCCACCAGTGGATCCTTATCGTGATTTAGATGAACCCATTCTACGCCCATACACTATATGTTTAAACATCTGTTATATAATATTATTCTCCCACTTTAGACCTTCCGAACAACTTTTTATCTTCTGACTATGATTGTCTTCTGAGTTCTTACGTCGTATAGTATGATAGACGTTTAACAACATTTCAGAAGTGCTTAATGCCTCTGAAACGTCGGTAAGCTGAAATCTCTCGTAGCTTCTGGTTTTCTGTCTAAAATATTTGATATCGTTTCAGTCTCCTGTTAGTCACAGTTTTAACCGCCTAATTGTATTTGATAACGAGTACCAAATTAAGAAGCTACTGTTCCTCCGTCATTCATAGATCCACGCAGTCTCTCCAAATATTCTTCCCATAATATCTCGGTGTAAGATGCCTTTCCCGTTTATTAGCAGCACCCTGATTCGCGGCTAGTGCTTCGATGGGTGATCACGTAAGTTATTTTAGCACGTGGCAGCAGAAATATTTATGATCCAATTTATTGGGTGAATATATGATATAAATTTTTGGATGTCATAATTAGTGACTTACATTCATAGAAAATACCTTTTCATACGAATTTTCTTCCACTTTATTCATTTATATGCAGGAAGTAACTTCGTCCGAAATAATGGTGATTTTTACCAATTCTACAAGCTACCTTGAAGATGATGATAATAGGACTAATAATAGCACCTATTTTTTTAAAAATATTGTTATTAATTTCTTATTATTATTTCCAGAAGACCCAACACCAAATACTCTGTTGTTCCTGCCATTTTTGTAAGTTATTTTGTGATTCTGGTTGCTTTACGTAACCCTCAATTAGCAAAACACCTTTATTCTGTCTGGGCATAAATAAACACTCTAATTAACAGTAGTTTGTCGTTATTGTGGAAACCTTTTAAAAGAAGATTACAGCCTCAGAATCGTTATACGAGCTCATTATAATGGAACAAGTGTCTCGCCACCATCCCTATTAGAAGGGATGAGACGGGATGCGGTAAATTAAGGTCTTGTGTTTTGTAAACACTTAGTGAAGAGTACACGCAGAAGAATAAGCTTAAAGCAAATGTTCGTAAATTGGTTAACGAAGCACAATATATAAGGTGATTTTATTTAATGTGGTATGGTAATAATAATTAACTTACATAATTTAATTTTTAATAATTGGTCGTTACGATTCAATACCAGAGTGTATACTGCAATTTCTGTACAATAGGTTCTGTCTTATAATGATTTACTGAACCTGTCGAATTTTATGAAACATTAATTCTAGTGGTACTAAAGAACTCTAGACAGGATTTCTGAGTATTGCTAAGGGAGTAAGTTTATCAACAATTTTACGTTGAGTGGTTAGCAATCCGAAGTTCTGCTCAGGCTAAGGATTATTAGCGAGCTCCTATGATCATGGTAATGGACTTGTAACATCCAACTACATTTTAAAACGAAACAATAACATAAAGGATAAAAGAATACAGGTTTTCAAAAACGCTCTTATGTACTTGAGAGGCCTCTATTTTCATTTATTGCGCTGTCGGCGTATGACTCGTCAGAACTGGCGAAAATGAAATTCTCTGTGTTGAACAGTAAATTACTTTATTGCTGCGTTATCTTTGAAAGTCGCATTGAAAGCACAGAACTAACGACATTTATTTATGAGGTGAATTGAATGTGGAATCATCTTGGCGGCGACTGAAGCCAGTTCATGCCAAACGCACCAACAGACTTTCGCCAAACCTAGACTCCGTCAGATCCCCACCATAGGCGGCACCAGAGCTTCGTTTGCGTTTCTTGCTACCATAGTCCTAATGTAATTTCAATTTGCGAATCGTACGAACGACGCACTCGTCCATTCAAGTGTGACGGACATTGGATGATCTCTTTTTGGGGGTAAATAGATGTGAAGAAATTTCTTTAAAGCCACTTTCAATAGATCTACAGATACAGTAAAAATTGAGGTAAAGCTTAGCGCATCTTAATCTGTTCTTAACTTTGTTTCTACGCAGATATCACTGTTAGCTTCAAAGTCCAGCCTCTTTAACCTAGAGAAAGAGTTTCTTGATAGAAGATATGTTCCCCAGTGTGGCATGGCCGTGGTAGAAAGAATAAAAGTCGAGTTAGGAATCGAACCCCTGTCGTCCAGTAATAGTTATTCATGTTACTGTGGAGGTTTATCGGCCTACACGTGCTGTCCTGTATATAAATGTAAACAATTTCAAAATTAGCATACATTTTAAAGCTGCGGGTAGAACAATAAATAGACAAAGAGAAGTCATTTATTTAATGAGATCATAGTAATATATACAGACTAAGATTGATCTTCTGCATTATTAAATTTTATGTCTTCGTCGATTGCTTTTCCCGGTCAGGAAACTCATCAGCCCACTGTATCATCCTGTGAAAGAAATGTCGGATAAAGAGATGGATCCGTGACATGTTTTAGTGCTACCCATCAGGAAACACAATTGCTTTACCCCCATCTCCCCTTAAATCATTATTTTATGCCTACTACCTTGTATAGAATATGCCGGGCTTTAACCAACGTCGAGACCTTAGAAATATATTTTTATACTCTTTAAGCTCTGACAACTCAGCTTGTACTTTATGCCATCGTAATAGGTACATAGAATTTCTAGTATAAAATCCGAGGTAATATGTAACAAAAATAAGAGCGACTAAGACACAGTTCAGTATTTTTTTTACATGGACGATGAACGAATCATGTTGGGACTCCTGTCGTTATGTTGCATCGTCAGTGTCAACTCGCATTCGCTGACGGAGTAAAAAATGTGCTGTAGAAGTTTACATATGCTTCAGTTTACTCGATCATTTTATGTCCTCTCATTTCCTTATAGTAGCGACGGGGTATTCCAAACGCTAAGTGAGGGTAGTGATGAGTTGCTTTATTTTTGATCGACATACTTATGAGCTACGTAAAACAGTAACATAGAAAACGAAGGTCCTATATTTAAGGGGAGAGGAACATATTTACCTATAATAGACCTATTAGATGACACTAATACCATAAAATTCTGTAGTGTTGCAGAACTCTTCTTATTTCTTCAACATCTGTGTTACATGACAATGGAAAGAACTGTATTTCGCACACTTTAAAGCACGCGGGGCATCAAAAACTCGATTGTTTCATCCCTGACATTAATATCAGTCGGTTAATGACATTTAGACTAATGTCACTGTGGCTTACGTTCTGATATCCGAACGAAATCAGAGATACACTTTGCAGACATTTACCCGATTTGATGAAAGTTGTAACAGCTTTCCTTGAATGAGTTAACGAATTTCCCTTTATTTATGTTTATCTGAGATCTGAGGTTTTCACGACGGAGAACGGCGTCTTTTGGATTATGACGCGAAGGAATGTTAAAAATCATCAACAGGATCACATGGTGTCACAGACCAGAGGGTCACATAAGACATATAAGTGAGCTTCTTTTATAATAGGGTAATCAACTTCCATGTATCTGTTTTATGGTAATTTTCTCTTCCACTGACTAATTATGAGCCGGGATAGCTCAGTCAGTAGTGACTAGCTACGGGCTGGACGGCCGGGGTTCGATCCCCGACGGGGGCAGAGGATTTTTCCTCTAGCCTCTGCGTCCAGACCGGCTCCGGGGCCCACCCAGCCTCCTCTACAATGGGTACCGGGGTCCTTTCCCGGGGGTAAAGCCGGCCGGGGCGTGATGCTGACCACTCACCCCCATCTAGTGCCGAGGTCAAGAAAGAGAGGAGCTATACCTCCGCTCACCCCAAACGCCTACATGGCGTATAGTGGGACAAACTTTACTTTTACTTTACTTTTACTGATTAATTATATTGACAGCCACATTTAAAATAATTTCTCACTCTAAAATATCTCAACAGAGTTCGCTCCCGAGAGAGGTCAGTGTTGTTGCAACACGTTTAGACGCAACATATCCTCATCTCTCGGTGCCATGCGATTGTCGTAAAACCGAAAGGAGATGAATGTGACACTTCAGCTGATAATATATCGGGATGAGCCTCTCAATATTGGAAGAGGAGAATATTGTGAACTGACAGATAGTGCACGCCTTCGTCACACGTTAATCTTACTGTCCTCCACAAGAAGTTTCGTCTCTGAAGAAACTGTAATATTCTTTTAAGACGTACTAAAATAATAATATGCACTCAAAGGAGCTAGGTTTCTTGACAACGAATTCCAATGTCCTGACCTGTGTGTTGTAAAACTTTACTTCTCCGTGTTTTTTATTTTAAGTAAATGAATATTTGAAGCAGCCAAACCTTATTTACGGCCAAATGCAAATATTACTTCTGTGAACATAGTAAATTTTAAGAAAACTGTCATGTTAATATCACTGCGAAATCGTTGTTCAACGACTATTTAGAATCTGGTGTGTTCGCCTAGCCTCCTTGTTTAGCGATATGAAATAGGGGTGTCTGTAGACCTAGGAAGGAGGTTCCAATTAGAAAATCAACGTAGTAGTTTGAAGGATAATATAAAAAGAATATTAAATAAGCAGGTTATGAAGCTGTGGACCGGGTTTGACCGACTCGAGATATTTATCAGCGGACACGCAATGATCAGCCTTCGAATTCTTTAAAAACGAGAGATATCTGTATACGCTCAATAAGGATCAACCGATCGTGAAGTGTCTTATGCAGTCCGTGAAGTAGAGTCTAGATTGAGAAGCTAGTAATCGCTCAGTTGGTCAATAAATTTTCAGGCTTTTATGGTACCTGAATTTTTTTTAATATCTTCACAAGATTCCAGTTTTGGTCCCTATCCGGTGCACTTGAATCCAGTCCACTCATCTATATCTTAATTATTTAAGATGCGTTTTAATATTATTCTTCCGTCTACGCCTTGGTATCCAAGTGATGTCTTCCATTCAAGTATTGCGACTAAAATCTTGCACACATTACTGAACACCATTGAGCGTGCTACATGATTTTATCATCTTAACAAGAGAATGATTTTTGAAGAGTCAAAGTTTTAAATGTTATTAAATTAAACATATGTCTTTGTAATATGTAATAATTCCACTTTTTAATTTGTAGTAAGGGTGTTCTTCAAAATTCTAATACGGATAAAATGACAGGCGTCTGGATTAGTCCATAACAAACAGAAGCACAAGACATTTGGCTTAAATTCAGGTCATTATAATATAAAATGTTTGAAAGGTGCATCTTAATTTTGTCTTAAGAACATATGCACTAACATTCATTATCCATGTAGGGCCTATGCAAATATTTGTGTCGCATCAAAATTTTGAGAACAATAACTATAACAACAATGATAATAGAAATGACGGTAGGTTTAGCAGTAACACTAGGAACAACAACAACAACAATAGAACCACATTGTGGCGGAACAGCTCCCTTGGTCATGCTAGTTGCCTACATTCTAGGAAAAGCGCCCAATCAGACCGACAGGCATGAACGTGCCTATAAATAGTACCTCGCCCACGCTATAACGTGAAGTTCAGTTAACAACGGATCAGAAATAGATTAACGTCGCGAGAAATGTAGATTTCTCATTGTAAATCGACACAAATGTTATTAGCAGGAGTTATATGGGTCAACTATTTTTAATAGTGCCGGAGGAAAGTTCGATGGTTCCTCTCGGAAACAGTTCCTTCTTTACATGGAAACCCCCCCCCCCTCGTCTAGTCTCAGCGCACAGCCCATAAATCTGTATGGTTCGTAGATACACATGACCTCGTACCCTCGCGTCCCAGGACCACGTCATAGAATTCGCTGGATTTTGTGTGCTTGTATCCAAACAGAAACGGCATATGGAGGAAGGAAGATACAGGTTTAAAAAATCGATTACAGAGTTTCCACATCACAACTCACAACTGTATCGAGCCTTCATCCATTTTCTGCAGTTGTAACTGACTAGCTGTCAGATAGAAAAGATTAGAAAATAACGAAGCACGTCGAAAATATCTAGCTGACTTACTTATTGACTAAGTAACCAGCCTAATTTCTGTAAGACTTGAGGTTCTCACAGCGGTGAGTATGAAGATTTCCGTCTTCTGGGTTGTTGCGCTGTGTAGTCTGGTCGATGTTTACCAACGTTTCAGAGATCATACTGCCTCCGTCATCGCCCTGATGACGGAGGCAGTATGACCTCTGAAACGTTGGTTAACATCGACCAGACTACACAGCACAACAACCCAGAAAACGGAAATCTTCAGCCTAATTTCTGACTATTTCAATTAAAACCTCCATGAGGATGGATGAATGCAGATAAAGTTGTAGGAGACTAGGTTAAGAAATTACAGTTGCAGAAATAGTAGGGGGCGATGAGGTTTAATAAGATGCTGGATACTGGGAACGACCCGTTCTTCAAGTGCCTGAGCACTGCGGGTCCCAACTTTTCGTTGGCTTGATCTATAGATATTCGGTAGGACTCCTTGGACGAGGGATCGGCCCGTGGCAAGACCTCTACCTGTATACAGGACAGCACAACACAGAAGAACGCGGACAGACATCCATGGCTTGAGTGGGATTCGAACATGGCCCACGCCTCAGACCGCGCGGCCACTGCGGACACCCGGTTTTATAAGAACGCCAGTATTAAAGTAGATTAATAGCATCTAAGATTATTAAAATTCAATATTTAAAGTTAAAATCACTCTCATCATATTTGATATAAATTTTCTGTACGGTATAAGGCGTGAGTCTTGACTCCCGTAACAGTGAACTTTTGAGTTTGAATCCCGCTAGAGGCACGGGTGTATGGCCCATTCTTTTGTGCGTGTAGTGATTTGCTGTGTGGATGGATGCCTTGTGGTCAGCTGACCCGCCCCCCCATTCTCCAAGGCGTCCTACCAAATTTGAAGAAAGATTTCAAAGTCTGGCAGAAAATTGCCAGAAGTCCAAGGCTTATGGTGGGTTATAAAGCCCGTATGTATATGCAGTACATCCATGAAGATACTCGGGGTTTTAAGAGGTTATATCTTAATAACCATTTTATGTGTTGAAGAAAATAAAATATTAAGTTGAAGGTTAACTGAAGAAGTTGTCAGTAGATTTGCACTTCTTTCGCGGCAAGACAGATGTCATCCACGAATCCTCTGATTGACTGCATTACGATTAACGTGTCTATAATGGGGTTGTACTGTCCTGCCTCTCACCACCTTCTCAAAAAGACGGAAAGGCGTCCTATTAAGATAGATGTTTCCACTGAGATATAGGCCATGTCATATATTAATTATCACATATATCGTGGATAATTTTGTGAGAATTTTCAGATATAACACAAACGGGTAACGTTTGACCTTAACTGCTACATATGGGTATCAGTAACTCGATATCAGTTGAGGTGTGTATCAGCTGAAACCAGGTGGGGCCACGACTTTGTCGTTCCAGAGTAATGCATGCGAGAATTTACTGACAAACGTTTTGACTAAACGTTCAGTGTTCGTACTTCGGTGCCTAAAATGGCTTAGAAAATATAGAATCCTAATCCCGTTTCGACTTACATGATACTCTATATTATACAGCATCTTGAATTTATTAATTTGAGTAACAGATGTGACAGAGAAATGCAGGTAAGACCTTGATTGTACAACAACGTCCATATAGTCGACCTGAGGAAAATAAGACACGTCGATTTAATTCTTTAAAATTTATGACATTGTAAAACAGTGCAAAGGATTATTAAGATTAGCCATATTCTTTGAATGTACCAGATAATCTTATTTATAGTAGAACTTATGTAATTTACAAAAAATGTTCAAAGGAGCCGAGTAAGCTACGTAAAATATGCAGGTAAATGATTTCTATAATAATTATAATCCTACTAGGACCAATGTTTATCATGACGTGTGTATGTGTCTGAGGAATAATGTAATAAATTTATAACTTTATATTAAACTACGATGTTGTTCCAGGAGGTCTGTCCATGACGTAATTTATTATTTTTTAACAAAGACATCCTCCTAGACAGCCACCAGAATTGCAGGCGGCGGTTTCAGCTGCACGTGCGTTCTACTGACAGGGTTGGCCAAACCACGGCTCACTGGTCAGATGCGACAATTTATCGTACTTAAAGGATTGTTGTACTCGTAGCGAAAAACAACTGTGGTTATGTGACATCGCTGATGGCAATCGCATGGTTTTACCGTCCTCTGAAAAATCAGAGTTACCAAAACGTTTTACAACCCTGATTAACAAAACATGCGCAATATAGTGTATATAGTATAGTCTTTTCCTCAGTACCTTCAAGAAATTGTACAGATAACGCCATAAAAAATCACTACCTCTTCCCCCCCCCCTCGTTGTAATTTACAGTCAAGCTTCTATACTCCATTTGACGATAAATAATTCATACTGTTAATGCTCTTTACACAGCATTGCAAAGTAACTGAATGTGTAGTAACAAACATAATATTAAAAATGGCAGTGGTAATGATATAATAGATTGTGGGTTTTTAGGTACGTTGTGCAATGAAATTTTAAAAAAAAGAAAAACGTGCAAAGGAAAATCATAAGAGATCCAAATAATAAACAAAAGTAGGCAGAAAGAAATAACGGCAAGAAATAAAAAAAAAACAAGGAAGAAGGGTAAATACGAATGAAAGGGAAATTTAATTTTATGGGGCAAAGTCCTTCTTCAGTAACTTCCGCATATTCTGAGTCTGGTGATTACAATTTACATTGTCATACCCTATTTATTTAAAATCCATTTTAATATTATGCTCTCATATGTTCGTGTCTCCAAAATGATCTATTCCTTTCAAGTTGTTTTGACAGATTCTGTTTGCATTTCTCCTTTCTTCCATACAAAGTAAAAGAAACGCAAAATGAAGAGAAATAAAAACGAATGAAAGTTACAAGTAACTGGGACGCCGTTGAGAGGGTTAATTTGACAGCCCCATCGGGTCGGCAGGTGCTGCGTTCAGTGGTTCCTCCCACAGGCGCAAGGAGCGCTGTGTCCGCTTGTAGCTCGTGGAGCGCGCGTCAGTTCTGTCGCTGTAGGAGTGCGGGCCGGTTACAGCTCTAAACAGCTTTAACAGTGCGTGGGAAAAGTGCTCCGAGCCACACCGTTGTCACTCCCCCCACATAGGAGGGAGTGAGTCGAGTGAGCTGTTAGTGACAGTGGTGACTTTCTTAGTGTTCACACTTAACTATGGGGCATTTATTTAACTGTGCAACGTTGCTTCTGTTTATCTCCGCTACGAAAGGTAAAATGACTGTAGTTCTTTCTATGCTTTACAATTCATCTATACACGTGATATTGCAGTGTATAGTTTTTGTCAAGTTGTAAATGTTGCCAGTTGCAGATGCATACTGTGTTCTGATCAATGTAATTTCATTTCGCTACAAAACGTAAAACCAATTATGATTATGTTCATTGGCATTAGAGTGAATGATAACATTATTACATCATCTTTTATCAAACTTTTATGATGATTGATGAAACTTTCAGCAAGTTACTCACCGATAACAGGCCTGTAAGGATTAGTGGTTTTCCCCAACTTTGTTCAATTTAAATATGAATTGAAATAGTCTCTCTCTGGCTCTGAGAAAAACTTACCTCACTGCAAATACCACGTGGAATGACTTGAGGTCATTTAACTTCTTTATAATCATGGTAAAGCTGAAGTTACTTATCCACTGTGATTAAGCACAACGCCATGAAGATGTGTGGAAAGGTGGAGGTGTAGCCCCACACATTCGTAAACACGATACTAGATGGAGATGAGTGGTCAGATTCATTCGCTCGCCGCTTAACCCCCGGAGAAGTCAAAGACCCCTTCCTGTTCCTCTAGGAAGCTGGATGCTATGGAGACGAGAAAAATAATTGTCCCTACCGGGAACTAAACCCCAGTAGTGTAGTCTATAGCCTAGTTACTGTACTGACGAAGGTACTCCGAGCTCCGGCCTCGTTATTAGGTATGGGCTATAATTTTCTTCTGCCGATTTGGGGGCTGCGTTTTCGAAGCCCATGGTTTTTCTATATTTGTATCAGCAATTTTATTTCCACGAAAGCTGTTAACATAATTATCATTGTGTGCCATTATTTTACATAGAAAATGATGAAGACAGTTCCTTGGCTGCACAACTGCTTAGGACGGAATGATCCTTCACTACAAAGCACGCAGCAAGAGGTGCATAGGCTATGTGCATGTGCGATCAGGTTCATGTAGCGGTAACAATCTGGGCGTGTATTCGAGAGGTCCCCGACTGCTTCCTAGCCGGGATGTCGGATGTGATGGCCGAAGTGAGTCACGCGTTTTCTCAAGGTCTTGAACTCGATTTGGCGTATTACCATGGGAAAATGCCACGACTGCCTCTTTCTAAATCCTTACTAATATTCCCGATTATTTTTGCATAAAAATTGATGCTTATAAACTTGTTGGTTGAAAAATGTTCCTTTTATTCTTATGGGCTATTCTGGTATTTTTCTGGGGAAACTGAGTTACGTCTACGTCACATAAACTCAGGTTAGTCGTCTTCCCACCAAGATCGAAACTGAAATGTTTAAACGAAGCTTGTCGGTACAATGTATGGACTCCTTAGTGGCTGCAGTTGTATATACACAGTTTCAGTCATAACATTTGTCACTACACAGACATATTCGATAAATTAAATTCTTGGGTGATTTTATTCAGTTTCTTTTGGCTTCTGGATCACAGCTTGTACATGGATAATAGAGTACGGTGCTTGTATGGAATGTTCTGCTCTCATGTAAGAGATCCGTAACTCCATTACTGTGTCCCCGCTCCTGTGTCAGTTGTAAACGCATGCGGGAGACCTACAACATGACACTCCTCTGTGCACAGGGCTCTAGTTCGAAACCGGAACCCACTTTCGTTGTTCTGTTACCTCACCTTGTGTATTCATAACAGAGCTTCATTATACTGAACATTGTAGTTTAGAGGCAAGCGTGTATAAATCAGTCATGACATTTTTGTGCCATATACGCTCCCGTTTATTTGCTTCGGTTAGAAAACCTACCGATTTTTTTGTCTACAAGCTAAAAGACGTAGTATTATGAACGCGGTAACGACTGTTCAGGTTTTATAAATAACAAAAAAATTCTTGACCAGCTGAGCGAATATCTGCGGGGAAGCCCCTTGATCGATTTTTATATACGTACCTATTTCCGGAGAAGAGGGTGCACGTGAAAATATGCAGAATAGGAAATCAGTGACTTTTTCCGTTTAATTGATTCCACCCACTTATTTCTGGAAGTTACCGCGGGAAATGTTTGTATGTACGAGAAGTGACTCATCTCTTCATATTAGCAGAATTAATTAATACTGTGCGTGTTTCAAGGGAACGATAGTATAGAGACGGGTAAATGACGAAAAACTAATTACATTTATTTTAGTAGAACCAGCAGCTTCAACCCCACTAGTACCAAAAAATCCAATTGGACACGATTCTGAGCCAGTTACATCCAGTTTCGAGTCTCGTAAACTGTTTCTATAAAGTCTAAATCTTTTTATTATTATCCTACTATCTTCTTTTCATTCTTCGAAGTGATCGTATTCAACGAAGTTTACCCATTAAAATTATGTATGAATTTCTTGTGTCCTCCATCCCACACCACAGTCATCATAACTATTCTAACAGTAATGGGCGACCACTGCATTAATCACGAAATTCCTCGTTTTACAATGTTTCAAATTCCTCACTGACTTTGCTTTTGCGTGAAAATATACAAAGAGGTTTAAAATATGAGGACAATCTGTCTTCTGGGTTGTAGCGCCGTGTACTGACGTTTCACAGGTCTTTGAGATAAGCCATCGCCTTGTAGGTGGAAGCTGCAAGGACCTCTGAGACGATGGTAAATGTCACCTAGACTACCCCGCGCTACATCTCATAAGACAGTCATTTTCGTACTCACCGCCGTGAGAACCTCAAATTTGTCAGGGGCAAAGGGTTCATTTTCACCTGCACTTCTAGACCAGTTCTGAGTCCCACTTGTCTCCTGTCCAGCGAATAACAGGGGCTGTTTTCAGGGAAAGAGACGCCGGAGTTTAAAACTCATAATTTGATCCATACGTGGTTTATGGCTGGACAAAATCCAGAATCTGATGAATACTGTACACATCCTGACTGCTCTCTCGAAAATGAAGTTTCATGTTGTCTTCCCATCTGTACCCAGATATTCAGTGCGGTTCTCCACTCACTTCTGTAGCCAGCTCTTCATTTCCGCGGGTGTGCTTCGATCACCACAGTCCCAGCCAGAGTTCCAAAGGTGAAGACGTCCGTGTTACCTAAGCAGCGTGCAGATGAAACTCCGTGCACGAGAAAAGAGGGAGCTTTACGTTCTGGCCGACTTTACTATCAGGAATTCATTTAAAACGAATCTGATTGACCTACATCGGCAGTAATGTTTGACACTCGCGGGAATCAACCGCTGGTATCCGAAGTCCCTTTACAGACTGACATTTCCCGAACGTTGATGCTGGTTGTGTTTTTGGATTGCTTGGCGTCATATTGAAGAAAATACGGCGAATAAGCCAGTGTTATCTCTAGAATCGTACTTGAAACACGATTTAGTTACTGTTCCACAATATTCGACGCACTGAAGTACATAATGGATGCGTTGGACCAACAGACTATCAAAATGCAATTACGATGGCAGAGGAGAAAGATCTGTGTCAATATTGTATGAGCATTTCCCCAGAATCGTGGCTCCATCTACTGTCGTGAAATAGAGAAACGCAGTTTAAAGCCACAAACACTTTACACGATTGCGTAATTATATTTCTGGCAAAGTATGAATTCAGTCCCCAAATATGTCACAGTTTTAAGTATCCTGGAACAACACTAACGAACAAAAACTTGCCTCCGACATAAACCACATACACGAGAAGTGTCATATCAAGCCTTCTGTAGTAATGATGAGAGCTATTTTACTAGACCGACCATTCTAAATGAAATTCCTGAATATTTTCTCATTACCCCTGAACGAGTTTTCAGAATGTATTAACTAACGCTGTGAAGCAGCGCCCTTGGAAAGGAAATATTTACTTATCTGCAAAATAAACTATCCTCCTCCTTTAATCCGCCATTGGCCCCTTCACCGAGCAACATTAATCTAGTTCACATACATCGTATTTCAGTAAGTTTAGTCTTGATCTTACCATCTATGTCTAGTCTACCGAGTGACGTTTCCCCCCCATATTTCTGTCTGCTTTGCCACACCCCCCTTGTCGTATCATCCTTGATTTAATAACACTAATTAGTATTTCATTAAGAATTCAGATCATGAAATCCTCATTGTGGATTTACACCCATCCTTCTCTTACTTTCACTTTTAATATCGAATAATTCATAAAAATTTGTTCTTAAAACACTTTCAATTAGTATTCTGCTCGTAATGTGACGGTTCCAGTTCCACGCCAATGCATTACAAGACTTACGTCTTGTAATTATAATTTTGTGTGGTTTCAGATTGGAGACGGTGCACCGTTAGTAGTATAATTAAAAATTTTCCATTCTCTCATCCACAACTCAACAATGACCAACTGTGCGTTATTAATCTGATTTTATAAATTATCTGATCTAGTACATTGTGCGTTTTGCATATTTTATTATCGTTTAAATCTAAGTGACTTAATTTATTTTAACTATTATTACAAAGATAATGATCTATTTAGTATAAATGTTCTCTACAAACATAGTTTTTGATAATCTCCGTGTTGTTATCTTTCTGTATTTATTATTGTGTTCTTATGTATTGTATCTTTAATGGAACTTTTGGCTGTTGATGCAGAATTGAATTGAATTGAATTGAATTCAAGGACCATATTTTATCAGTGGCATTAAATGAAGCAAATTTAATGGCAAGTGACGAAAGATGTTCGATTAAAGAGCCAATGCTACCAGATGTAGAGCTAGGAATGCTGTGGAAGTAAACTGTTGCAACACACTTTCGGACACCTTGTACTTCCTGTGAGTTGATCGATTGGATCCATTAACGAATTGGCCCCACTCTGACGGTTTGCCAAGTCTGAAATCCATCTCTTCGGAACTTGATATGTAGTGACGGACAGTATAATCTGTGTGACATGAACATTCAAATTTTGAGTCAGTTTGAACTCATCTTCCCATTGTTACGTTTACTCTTGTAACGTGTCTCATCATGTATGTTTTTAGAGTTATCGGGTTCGAAACTCGTGCCACACACAGTTCGGATGTTCTTTTTCATGTATTTCGTGGCTTTCTTCAGACCGCCGTAACAAATTGCCAGGTCTAAATGGTGTCGTGTTCCTTGACTTCATGAATTCTTAGCTGATCAAAAAGTCCGTGTCTTTATGAAAAGGTGTAGGCCCCATACTAAAGTACGCCATTGAACCCTGGCTTAAGCCAGTTGAATCGATATGCTACCACGCTCTCAATGTCACTGTTTTCTTCCTCTGCGATGTAGTTTCTTTGTCTGAGGTGTTACTACAAGTATGTTGCAGTATCTGAACGAATTTATGTGGCTAACATCCGTCCGTCTCGAATTGGTCGTTTTATTAAATATTTGTTGAAGTGTACAAAATATGAAGCCCGTGATTGTGCTGTGTTATTTTCACCAACGTTGTTCTAATATGTGTGCTTACCGGTTGTCGTGACAGGTTTTACCTGGTAAATTTTGGAGAAGGTAAATTCTCGCCTACTTGCCATTTGGAATCATTGACGCTTTATAATAAATAACGTTTGTAGGTAAAATAGTCGTGGTGTTAGTAAATAACTAATACCACTAAGAATAAATTACTTTGTTTTTATATTTTACCATTATATAGCTTGTCCTTTCTAACTTTATATAATTGTGTTTCTTAACTGCATGGGAGAGAAGGCGTGAATTTTGAATGAATCTTAAGGGGCGTGGAATTATGCAGTGGTGTCCCATAAGAAGGATATAACCTAGACTAGTTGAGGAAAATTACGGATGTTTCGTGATAGCAGGCCTTCAGACCAAGAAGCGAACTTAAGGCTTCTGGAATACGAAGCAGGGGCGACGTTTGAACGAGATTAATTTTGAGCCTGGTTCTAGGACAGCACGTTTTATAAACATTTCGTTATTGGGGTTTCTCTCACTTAGATTACGTGCCGGATTAAAATAATTCCTGGTGAGGCATTTGAGACAATTTTGTCGAACTGGTAGAAGAAGTGAAACAGCTTGAGTAGCGCAATGTCTGTGGGAATTTGTCGAGTTTTAATAATGCTGTCACCAGAGGATCTGGGGGAGGGGCGTGACTTCAAGTCCGTAAAATGAACGTCGTTGCAGAAGGCAACAACAAAAATTATGGAGCCATGGTGTCAGTAACGTACCGTAATTTGAGATGTGATAAGGTATTTCAATTCGGACGTGATAAAATAATAATCACAGTAAAATACAAAATTTTGGATTTAAGAATACTCAGTAATTTAAATTATGCATTTCTGCTGAATTATGAAAGGAATTAAAATATATTATACTAGAAACGGCTCTCAATACACAGAAATATCTTGTACAGTATATGTGATCTCGCTTTGTAAGTTTAAGGAGAATATTTATTGACTACTAATTCTGTAAAGGAATGCAAAACTATAAATGTATATAGTAATCTAAGAGCACATTTTGCTGCTTTTACTTTTAACTTGAAATATTTTTATTCATAGTACGAAAACCACACTTAGTTATTTTATTGGTTAAATCTATAGGTAAAATGAAGCAGTTTATGCCACATCAGTATTCTGTAAAGGCTGAGATAACGGTATGCGTATTCACATTCAGACTCCAACCGTTTTGTTTTCAGTAAAACGTCCATATTGAAAGTTTCTAAACTTTTCATTTTCTCTGTTGTCTTGTTACTTGCTTCCTTTTAAGTCCAAATATTTTCACCAGCACTACATTCTCGATCACCATAAATATTTGTTTTTATCTGAGGGTGAGAACCCAAATTTCAAGCCCTTAAAAAATAAACATCTTTTTTGTTGTTTTTAGTGGTACCTTAGCGTTATAAACGGACTGGAATGGACTGGTTCTGGCTGCCAGATCAGAAGTTAGTGCTGTGTTGAGAGCGTGAGCGGAAAATGAAATATAATGCTGAATGTTGCAATTACCCTGGCTTTGTTAGACGCTGTAGCAATGTGTGCAGATCTGATTGGAAGTTTGTAATTCAGTTTACCTTTCAGTGGTATATTATATGCCTTGCATACGAAGTTTCAGCAGGCCTATACATGTGTACTATGAGGAAATGCACATTTGATTGATCGAACAAAGGATGACCGATTGGTCGCTCCCAGGCCATATTAATTTATTCAGCTCTGTATTTCATAATTTCGCGTTTTAGACTGGGTTTTTTGGTACGGGTTACAGTGGCAGCGAGGCTATGGTCCCTAAATGACATCGGTCGTGGTTTCGAATTATTGTTAAACGCAGATGAGATATGTAATTACCACTGAGCTTTAAAGGCTTAAGTATAAAGATGTAATTATTGTTTATGATTTTAGGTTGGATGTTGATATAATCGGTTTTGCTAGATGTAGTGCTTTGATTGTTATCATATGGCATGCTTATTGAGTCTGTCATACACAAATTTTCAGAGGGTGGGGAATGACTCTTTGGTTTTAGAGGATAACGCTGATTTTACGACAAAGGTTAAGAAAATAACTGAGATTATAATCATACCAGGAATGGTAATCATGCAAATCTAAATGGATAGAATGCACATTCGAATGTTAAAACATTTCTCTCGGTCTTCACTTGGGCGAGGAACTAGCTGCCATATAAATTCCATGGTGCGGAGTCTGTATTTTACAACCTCAGAATTGCTTAGCTAATCAACAAGTTCGTTTTATACGACCCTCAAGAACATTATCGCGTTCACAGGTCACCATTTGACTGTAAAAAAATTTTGCGCCTTCATAATGACTCTAAAATTTATTTTAATATTATCACACATCTCCATCTATGTCCCAAATGGCCACTTCTCTGTAGATTTTCTAACCAAATTCCTGTATCCATTTCTCATTTTTCCCATGTGTACACTCGCCAGCTGCTTAAGGACGACTTGAACCGTGTAGTTACAACAAAACTCTTCAACGAAACTAGGAATTATTAGTGTTGAATTATCATGTGTATAGAATGTGTCTATATCATGGGTGACTCAGTCGATCTGAGTTTAAACATTAGTTTTCCAAGTATATTCGTATTTCTGGTGTAAATAATTTGTTAACCAATTGTTTCATGGATGCTCAAATTTCATACATAGTCCAATAAAGTGTAACCTTTTAAAATACGCTTGGATTTACATAGCTAATTTGCATGCTTTTTATGTCCTATTGAAGAATGAAACATTAGTTTAAAATAGGAGTCATATTGTTTATTTTTCGACACCCCCCTTTCTCATTCTTTTGTTGAATGACTGTCAGGCTGCGATATAAAGTATTCTATGACAAAGTGGGAAGAAGGATTGGTTTGAAGACCTATTGTGTAAGTGAAAGTGGTAGTGTTGAAGTAGGTTTATAAATTAGAGCGAATGAAACACATGCAAACTTTAGCCGGGCCACAAACCGAAGTGCTGCTAATGGGAGAATAGGATGGATTAAACATTAAAGTGTCCCATGCTGCGAGCGGGGCAGATTTGCTTTTAAATAAATTAAATTGCGTTTCTGAGTTACACGTGTATTTGAATTCCCTTAACTTCTGCCCCTAGCACCGAAATGACCCAGCCTGAAAGTCAACCCCTAATAGACGGTCGGTGGAGAGGGGAGGCACATCTGTGGAACGTGGTGGTGTGGGTTTAGAAACCCGTGTCAGAAGCTGCACAAATTTGGAAATGTGTACAAATGGCTTACAGAACTTGCACAAAACCTCTTGTTTCATGAAAAGCCAGTTTTACGTAAAATAAGCTTCTGTTCATCGCAAGCCACTGAAATGAACACTTTCGTATGAAAAGCACCCACTTTTCTCTCGGCTATTAATAAATTATGTAAATGATTAAATTACGTGCGTATTTTCATTAATAGTTTATGTCTGTAGCTCAAACTACATAGAGTCGTACGATACGATATTTAATAAATAATGAACTGGAAATTCTATGGAAGAAAGCTGTCGTGGCCTAATTTAAAGTAAAATTTTATCCCAAAATTTGTTTTGGACGCTGTGGAAAACAGCGAAAACCTGCAATATATGTATTACCGTACCTCCATCAAGTTTTGTGAAAGTATATCAGCTGGTTTATAGTTGAAAGGAATACAGACTGACGGACAAGAATTTACATAAGCCTACCACTTTTCTTTCCTTATGAATCTAGTCAAAAAAGTAGCGAAGTTAATAGGATAGAATGTTTGAGAAGAATGTGTGAACTCGAACTGTAGAGCTGTCTGTATGGACCGAAGTGTAGAGGATTCAACGGGCTTCCAACAAGAAAACTGAAGGAAATTTTAATTCGTGTAGCTGGAATGGGCTATGATATTAATCAGTGACGATGGTCGGAGTTATTTTAAATTAGAATGACACCTTTTGCATTTTTCCGATTTTCTTGTCTGAGACTTTATTTTTAGGCTTCTGTTTGACGTAGGGTTATTCAGTTTTACTTCGTACACGTTTGTTTGTATAAGCAGATCTATATCTTACTCAAAGATTTACCATCAAACAACCTGGCACTGGTGCCACTACCAGAAAAGTCGGACTTACACCTCGTACAAAGAAAGTGCACGATAAGAAGAGCAAGGATAATAAAAAGGATGGATGTTAGAACAGGGAATTAATGAATTGAAGAATAGAAAATGGATAAGGAAGACAAAGAAGAAAGATTGACACTAAATAGAGAATTTAGAAAGGAATGTGATAAATGTGGGAAGGAAGTAAATACATAATAGAACATTTGGCATCAGATTTTTATTTTCCAGTTTTTAATTTAAAATCAAGCATTTGAGGTAAGAATCAGTTCTATAATAACACATTTCAGTAACCTAAACTTGCATGACTTTTTGTTTATCTTTTGTCATGCCCAGAAACGAAAATAGGAAGAAATAAAATCTTCCACAAATAATATATACGGAGAACAAATCGCGTTGTAATCCAGCAGCTTGATTTATTTCTGGAACGTGCCATTTTTCGGTGAACACACAAAATGGGCACAAAAAGAAAGGAAGTTCTGACCACACGCGTAAAAATAAGAAAGACTGTCACGTTTCTCTGTCAGACTTTGAAGTTAGGATGTTTTGCAACTGTAGAAGGCAGTCTGCAAGAAATGGTCCATTATCAATACAGTCGTGAATATTTAAGTCTCTGTGAAAGTTGTCAATGTTTTCTCTGTCATATATGTCAGTCTTCCTGATATTTTGTGGAGCATTTCCTAATCAAACCTACTGCCACGGTCACACCTCTATCAAATATTTACAACTTCACTTGCTTGTGCGTGTCAGGACTCCGCACAAAGGGGTTCGCTGCCCACTACCTCTAATGTGATATCAATAAGGTTCAAGCATCATGTGATATGCTTCTCTTGTGCCACTTTTTAAATCGACAAAACTGTGTTCAGCCAGAGTGCCGATATTTGCATGAAGAGATCTACTATTTTGACATTAAAACTTTGAATAATATTTTTTACGACGATGTCTGTCTTCAGGGTTGTTGCACCATGTATTCTGGTAGAAGTTTACCGACGTCTCAAAGGTCCTTGTAGTTACATACTATAGCGAGTACGATAATCAAACAATAATTTTGTAAGGTTGTTGTCAGAGGATCCGTTGTAAGACTAAATACTGTTAACTGACGTATGGAACGTCAGGCTATAGGCCTATTTATAGATCCATATATACAAGTAGGATTTGGATACATATTCCATGCTCCAAAAGAGAGTATTGCTGGAAAGAGGTGCACATTTAAATATATAGCGATAAAAAATGTCACAATCTCTGTAATAATATATCAACATGGTCACAAATGCGAGTCGGTATTTCAGGTAAATGTAGGCGATGTGGTTCCCAGTTCTGTGACAGAATATGCGCCACAAATTTAATCTACGTAATTTTATAAAGTGTCCGTTATGACTTTAAAAATCAAAAAGACATGACGTAGAAGATATCCGCATTCCATACGACATCCTGATAATGATACTCACCAAATCCGTCGATTGTGGCACTGGTACGGACTTCACTCATCGGGAATTTTAATTGTTCAGAACTAAATTTAAATATGCTTAATGACGCCTTTCATATTCAGAATTGATTTCAGAAGATTGCTCATATTATATACATTAATACAAGCCTGTAAACATTTTCAATTACATGTATATAATTTCGAAACAGCAACGATGTGGATCAATGGGGAGGGCGTAGTCATTTTTGGCTTGTAATTTCCTTTTTCAGTAATACTTAACAAACTGCAGTAGTATGTATATATATAATGTGTTATTGAATGTATCAGCGTCGTTACGGGAGATCAGCATTGGTTAAGATATGATCAGTACATTGAAGTTAATTTTACGGACCGGCGCATTTTCATCATGACTTTGCAGTTATTAATCATGCAGGATGCCGTGAGCGTAAAGGAAATTGAAGAGGCTAGATGCCGGGAATTTCCGGTATTGTTTTAGCAGACGTCAGATATCTCCTGTTATTTTTGCTGGCGTCTTATTGTGGCCCCAGGATGAGCGACGCTACATGCGGGCGGAGTTTTCGTCTCTCTCTTTTCACTTCTTCTGCTGGAAAATGACATTTTCTTCATATGACAGAAGGAGACGATTCACGAGTCTGCTCCATCAAATTCGTGCTTGTACCCCAGCCTTGTAATAAGATTTATTTCTCGAAATAGTGCACAAACTAATTAAATTATATGTAATTATTTACATCAGATAATTTTTTTGAACTTATTTGTTGATTTTGAGCAAAAATTGTAATATATCGTTATAAAGTAGTAGATTTAGTCTTTCATGTTGTTACCATATTACTAAATAGGCTGTGGGTTTAAGACATCTAAATAACCAATTAAATAATTTTAATTAATCTTGATATGACTAACTCCATGGAAACGGTCTAGGGAACCTGATAGTCGCTCAGTTGGCCGTGAAATTACTGGCCTTTTGTGGAACCCGAATGTTCATTACCGTGTTTAGAGTAGCTTGTCATTGTACTTGGTCTCTGGTTTTCCCATTGTGTTTTCGGATGTGTTCTATATTTCGCGTCTGTCTTCTTGCGCCCTACGTGCGCAACCCTCATCGTCTCCTCGATTTTACCACCCCACTGATAGTCGTCGAAGAGTATAAATTCAGAAACGCCTTATGTTATCTGTCGTTCTTATTTGCAACTGTTATATTCGTGTGTTAATATGACCTGCTACCAGTTCATTTTGTGTATCTGCGCTGTACTTTTGTTAAAATGTACTTTTAATTGTTTCGTATTCTGCTTTGTATTCGGGAAGTCCCGAGTTCAATACTCGACCCGAAGACCTGTTTCAGATTCTGAGCGGTTTAATTCAGATTGACTATTGAAAGCGCTGGTGCTTAATCCTAAAATAGCATCTGATTTGTTCACACATTTTCTAATTCATTTTTGCAACTATATTTACTTACGATGCTTTGTAAACTATCCACGTGAGAAAGCGTCGTTAAATGACTGTGGACTGTTTTCATTCACTGCTTGGAGCCATCACTTCTGATTTAGTACGAGGTATGGAATTAGTAAACTTAGGCATATTTATTTTAGGCACTTCACAAAATAATTTTTGTGAATATATTTAGTGTGGTTTATTTAACAACACGTACAGTAACTTAAGATGATTAGTGAATTTGAAAGGATGTAGAATGAAGTAGTTTTTGCCTAATTTAATGTATTATCACGGCATTTTTTGACGAAGGAACTGCGGAAAACGGTGAAATATTTATGCCAGGATAGCCGGTCTGCTGGCAGATGTTTGAACCTGAGAACTCCTGGGTACAAAGCAGGATTATTAACCTCTCGATCGCGAAGTTAAATAGCTTTAAGTATTAGAATCGATATTGGGCAAGTACGAAGTGAACCTATTGAGTATAAATCAATTGCCTCAACATGGGGTTCAGTGGTAGGATATTCTAAATATGTTAATGAGTAAATATTTTCCATAAACGCCGAGTAATTTCTTGCCTAACTTAGTAAAGCAGACGCTTTACTAGGAAGATTCCGCGCCTTGGAGTCGGTTTAGTAAAGAAATTTCACTTACACAGCTAGATTGATTGATCTGCTCGAATCATAAAATCGGAAAGGAAATCCATATTTCACAGGTCGCTGTGTTGTTATTTTCCGTTTCACACAAAACGCACGTCAGCAGTATTTGCATCTCTCTTACTGATATATCATACATCATTCCGAATCCCATATTGAATGTTTACAGTGTGGCTTGCACCGCAAAAGATTCTATGTCCGCTGTGTAGAAAAGTTTGAGACGAGAAAGTTAAAAAAATATGACGTACGTAAATTGGTTTCTGGTGTATGTAATGACGCAAGTTAAACTGTGGGAATTTTGTAGCTTTGATTAATATCGAAACAGGATTATTATTATAGGCTGTAAGGACCCCGAAGCAGGCAGCTGTAGCTTGCAAGGTTGCCACTCAGTTGTTAAGTCGAGACTAAGGAAAACCAGGAAAACAGGAAGACCTGGAATCCGACTGAGTTTCGATCCAGTCTAAAGCCTTCTTACACTGCTAATCTATGAGGTACTGAACTAGTTATATTTGGGAAATGCTGGATTTTTTATCGTTATATTTCTGTTTAAAATTTTAAGATTAAAATATATCCAGTCATAATTTCCCTTCTTTTTGTGTTTGAAGTGGAGAGTTTGGTAGGACTTGGAAACGTGTAAGACCCAGTATGATATTGAAAGACTGATCTAATCGAAAATTTGGTGTGAGCATCGGATGTGGTTAGAACCGGTTTAAGGTCCAGCGCAATCACGTACTTTGGTATTAGCGATTTAGATACTTAGTTCTGTTAACAGAGTCTGCGGGGGTTTGAACAGTCTCATTTTTAAATACGTAATTTATGAAGTGATAAAGTTCGGGAGTCAGTGATCAAGAGAATCTACATTTTGCTTTGAATAATTTACCGCCGAAGTTTTCAATTGTTCAGGTGGGCAGGTAGTAAGTCGTTTTCGGCCCGCTCTGAATCTCTTATGTGAGCAGCATACAGTGGATTGTGTTACCAGATACATCCTCCTCCTCCTGGATTCATCGCCCTGTTGGGGCATGGTGGCATTACCAGATACATACCTGGGTATAATTAGTCTACAATTAAACTGTTCTATCTGCTCAAGGTGGATTTTCCTTGTTTCAGCAGGTAGTTATAATTTCATATGTATGATGAATGTTCCCCTGACTAGGCAGACCTATACAGGTCTTGGAAAGCAATTTGGAACTCCACCCATCCAATTTCTACCTGTATATTAGTTCCGGAGGAGATATAAATGGTTTTTAGTTACACTGTAAATTTTTCCTGTTGGTTGGGGTTGTTTCGAGGACTCTATTATTAACCCACTGTATCTGATTCCAGCTTAATCACGGGTTTGTAGTTGCAAGATTTTGAATCAGTGTTCTGTGTAGAAATTTCTATGATGAATGGTGGCGTATGTCGTATTTTGGAAAGCAACTTAGGCCTAATTATACAAATAAGGAGATTATTTGTTGTATAAAGAAGAGTGTATCACTTATCAATATCATTTTTATTGAAGAGATGGAACGGCACACGTAGCATGCTTAGACCAATGAAAAACGTTTTGAAAACTCGAATCCATATTCGGTATCTCCGAGACACTTGAATGTTCGGTTTTGGTCCATGCCCTCCTGCTAGATTCGCATCAACTGATAATGTTGCCTCCAGAGACATTAGTGTATTTGAAACAAAAATTGTTTGTCAGTCATATTTATAAAGAATATGGGTACTTTTACAATTTATTACGTATTAATTCTATTCACTATAAATTTGTATTGTTTTTCGCTTCTTCCATTCCACTCACATTTTTGATTTGTATCATTGGAATTGTTGTTATTATCCAAATGATATAAATAGCTCTGATTTATTATTTTGTTTACTTATGTTCGTCTTGCTTTTTTCTGTTTGTCGTAACTCGAGTTTACTTTTAATTGGCCTTTGGGCTGTTAAATCAGCACATAAGTACATAAGGATTATTATTATGGCTGTTGCCATGCACACTAATAAATGAATTGAATTTCCCCGAAGACAATGTGATATATTTCCTCAAAGCCATAAACTAAAGAGTACTTTACCGTCAGATATTTACAAGTAATTTATTTGACCAAGACCATAGTAACTCCAGGAAATCATTTTCCAGTGCCAGGATGACGTTGCATGATTTTAGGTAGATGTACTTACCACCCAGACAACTCTGTTCCCCCGTTCTGTCACCCTGCTGTGATAATTTCCATGCCACGTAGTTGTGATCAGAATCGCGGTAGAACGAGAAGGGGATGTTTAACAAATGAAAGCATAACATGCGAATACAGTGTATGTCATGTGGCTAGAACCCCCCTCTCCAGGCCATTTTCTGCAACAATGCCTTGTTCAGCTGCATGGTTTCGTAGATTAATCCGATTTACGGCGATTAAGCATTTAACTGACGATAATCGTTAACAGCTACCCCTGTGCTTACCCCCCTTCCTTCCCTAATTAACGTCTGTTCATTAGACACTCGTACCTGACATCCTGTCAGACTTCGTACTCCGACAATGAATTATTTATTACATTGTAACTTATTGTAAGCCGTCATTACTGCGTCCACGCAAAATGTACGAAGCCAGATACATATAATATCGTTACATGTGTTCATTCTGATCACCCTGTGTCAACATTACGTAAGCGTTTAAATAGGTTCTCTGATCAAATCATTCAACGTTTATTAGTATAATTCGCTTTCCGTACTTTAATAACAGTTACGGAGATTAGCTGGTACAGTATATATTGAAAATTCATTCATGTTTGAGAGCTAAAGTGGTTCATTGATGCTCCCACGTATTATTTTCGGATGTCTAGGAAGCGTCTCGTTCATTGAAATAAATATTCTGGTGTATAATACAGATTTATATATCGCTGTGATACAGGGCCTTTGTCTGGAACATTTTTTGATTGATGAATGTTTAGAAAAGTAGAGATATCATACCGTTACATGCAGCAAACTTGAAATTTAAAAACTTCAAAAGTTAACTCGTCTTCGAGATATAACATTTTAGGGTTCCGAATTACTGTTGGGGAAGTCTGGAGATTTTTCGTCGGTTAAAAAATCTCTTATTTAATAACACAGCAAAACATCTTAAAGTATGAGGAAAATCAAAGGAGTTAATTTAGTAATTGCCACGAAATTCAGCTTAATTATCAACTATAATATCTTCAGTTTAAATTTTATTAGTATGAAGTCTATGTAAGCGCCCTGTCTTCCAGTTTCTTACCATTGTCTGAACTGTAAGTACTTCGATACCATTCGAGGTATAAAGAATAATGTTCGTGAAGCTTTGGGTATCCACTGCTGATTCGTTACCAGGCAACCAAATCATACATAAAGCTACCTGTTTTGTGTTTAAAATACATGGGACAGCGGTAAACACTACCAGACATGTGTAATGTGACATCCTTTGTCTTTTTCTTGTTATGAAAACTCGTTTTTCTTGAAACGTTCTGAAATGCATTTAGTTAGTTCTTACATAACACCGACGACATTTGCTATTATGGATAAAAACAAAATGGTTGCCTACAAAGACAGTTACACTGTTAGATTAAAAAGCAATTTTAATAAATCAACATTATCTTGTAGGCATCACATTTTAATTAACTGACTTATAAGATTAAGTTTGATTGTCTGTCAGCATAAGCTTAACAGATATGTACTCATTGTTAGGCTCTTGTGAGGTTCGCGCTTTACCTTTAGTGAAAGGAATCAAAGTGTGTTGTACTTAAGACGAGACGGCAGTGATTTAGAGCGCCTCGTGTAACAGTGCCTTGTGTTTAGTTTCTTCCCAAAACGGATGCAGGAGGGTTTGTGTCTAGAACGTGTGTCCTCTCCGTCACAGCTGGTACGTCGGTTTATTCGGGCCGCATCTGGCGTCCAGACGTCATGTTCAACAGAATTGTGTTCCGCCAATAAATTATTTACTTTGGATAATGCACCTACTGATTTTTTAATGTTAGCATCACATAGCCAAGTTTATCTATTTCTGTATGCGTGTTACTGGTAACATTTCGCTAATTGATACTTCTGTGCTTAATGATTACAACTTTGAACAACGAAAGAAATAATAACTGCTAAAATAATATCTTTTATTTCGAAATTATTAGTAGTATTTTAAAATCTTCGTATTGCTTTCAGTGTTTGTTTGTTTATTGTTCACGCTTTTGACTCGCAAACTTGTTTATAAACGAAATACAGTGTATTATATACCGACAGAAGCTCTTGGTTATCTACATGAGATCGGGCTGTCACGATCATGTTAATAAATAGAATGCTGGAGTTACTAGTTCTGTGCCTCGTCACATAACCGTCGCCTCGGTTGCAGTATAGTAACATGATTCCCGTGTATTTGCCCCACAATAACTTTTGAACCAGTTGACAAAGTTTCATGAAACTTTGTACCAACATCACAACACTAAAGGCCACCCCACCTTAGCACATCTAATATCGGTTTACAGACACGACAATCGTGCCAACTTCAGAAGTAAGAGGGTCACTGGCGCCACTGGTAGCTTTCCAGTATATCTTGAGGGTTTTTTTGTGGTGTTATTAACAAGGAAATAAAGCCATTAGTGGTGCTAATGTCTAGGAACGAATTACAGCCTGTTTAGCTGTTTGTTAGAAGGTATTAAGTAAACTAAATATTGGGGCTAATGTGAATTATGTTTGGGGACTTTTAAGGTGCCTTCAGACGTCGTAAACAAATGACTTTGAATATTAATAAGAATAAAAATGGCTGCTGTGCGTAGTTAGTTAGTTTTCCTCTTAGTAACGACCTTTAAATGTTATGAAAAATACGGCATAAAGGGACTTGCATCTTGCTAACACCGTGTACGGATTGTTGTTTGTTGTGCTTCAGAGAATCACATATGAAACCAACGTACGCCTACAGGGACGGTTTAATATGCAATTATAGGATTTGTTTTTTTTATATTACCGCGAGTCAGATTTTTATATAACTCTGTTACTGCAATCTGCAGTCATCACTATTCATCAAATGAGTTTTGTCAGTATAGAAAGAAGCCTGAGGCGGGGTGCACATTTTTGTGGCGCTAAACATCATAGCACATAGCAACATCTGAAGTGTTTTCGTAAACTACAATACAGTTATCACATCTCTTTCTTTTGTCGAAAATTGGAGAGTTGGCCGCCTATGCACAAAATCGTATCATATCATGTATCATATCAAGCTGTATAACATTAGATAATATCTTATGATGCTATTTATTCGGAAGGACATAACTTATCAAGATGCTAATTGATAATACGCCATTGCTTAAGATCTAATATAACTATTTAGTACCTGCTATAGGCTGAGATACCGTTAAAGTTGTTGTCAAACCGTCTTTATTTTATCAAATGATTAGTTTTATGAAAATGTATTTTAAACATGTAAAACTGCCAAAATTATTGTATCGTTATCGTATTGTATTAATTCTTAGTGACGTCATAATACGTTGAGTACCTACAAATATGACTACATAACAACGGGATGAGAGGTAAAGTAAAGTAAAGTTTGTCCCACTATACGCCATGTAGGCGTTTGGGGTGAGTGGAGGTATAGCTCCTCTCTTCCTTGACCTCTGCACTAGATGGGGGTGAGTGGTCAGCATCACGCCCCGGCCGGCTTTACCCCCGGGAAAGGACCCCGGTACCCATTGTAGAGGAGGCTGGGTGGGCCCAGAGCCTGTCTGGACGCAGAGGCTAGAGGAAAAATCCTCTGCCCCCGTCGGGGATCTAACCCCGGTCGTCCAGCCCGTAGCTAGTCACTACACTGACTGAGCTATCCCGGCTCATACGGGATGACAGGTGTCATTATAAATTAAGAATGGACTTCGCTGCATATTGATTCGTGTTCCATACTGTGGAACCGAGTTGTTAGCATTCCTACTTCATACACTTGGGACATTTGGGGTTCAAATCTCGGCTCACTAACTGGTTATTTTGACTTTAGTATTAGTGGTTTTCCAGGCCCTCCATGCAAATACCGACATACGAGCATGATCGCTTCCTTCCATATCCTTTACAGTTCACTGATCATCAATGACCCTTTTATTCGAAGCTTCGCAGTCGGAGCTATTGGTAGCATCGTTACATAAATTATAAATAAAAGTAATTTGTATATGTATGTAAGTTAATGTCAGCATAGCAGGAATTTAACCTTCGAGACAATGTTCTGGATGTTTGAAGTTAGTAGAACCTTATTAGCTGAGATTTTGTACGATGATCAACAATTAAGTTAATCTTCTGAGTTCGTCACTGCTTAAAAGAATGTAGGAAAACTTGGTGAGACCTGTTTTCCACAGAACTCCGTGCTGTTATATTTGCGTGACCAATAGAATTTAGCTTGCTTTCTTATAAAACGAGGAAAGCTAGGCTAATACTATCATTTTCATTTCCGTATGTCAGTGTGTCTTCTCATCGTAATGTTTGACGATGGCTCTTCTGGGTTATTTCGCCGTGCAGTCTGCTAGAATTTCTGGACCACATCGCACTACAACCCAGAAGACAACCATCTTTATACTCGCCGTTGTGAGAACCTGAATAATAATAATAATATTTGTTCCATTTAATGGATTTTCATAAAAATTGGTACGATCATCATGCTGTTAGACTTAGTCCCAGCCATGAACTGTCTAATTTTCTACCGTCAGTAATGCCAACGTAGTGGTCTTGTAAACGTCTGAGATGGAATAAATGCTAACGAACGAAAATTTTGCTGTGAAAATTATGTAACTTTCGATATGGTCAAATTTCTGCAAAATGTAAATTTTTATGCTGGTAACACGAAATAGTATTTAGCTTACATTTTATTAAAGAGTACTGAGACGGGTCCACACCTGTGCTTTCTGCGGTAACGTAACAGAGGGATTTCGCTCGTATTGCAAGATCAATTTGTGGACGAGACGACGCGCAGTTCGGGCGAACGGGCTCCGCTCTTGTGATCGGCGAATAGAGAAGATTCTTCTGTCCAAAAACGCGAAGAAGACCGCGAAAATGTAATGTTGCATCGGATTTGTGAAGCGTTCTGTTAATCACAGTTTGTGCTACTGTACATTTGAGTTAACTGCTAATTCGATCTGATGATTGGAACGTGCTTATCACAGTCATACAGAGCTTGAATTACATCGGCACTATTTGTCCTAGTATATGATGGACATTTCGAAATGTGGTGGTGATAACTGGTGAACACAAATACAAACATTAGTTGACGAGAGAAGATGTCCGTTTTTTGGTTTTGTTTCTGTGTTCGTAAACCGCGCGATTCGATCTTTGTATTATATACGTGTTAGTATACCGTTCTAGCATTAATTGATAAAGTTTTAATTGGCTTTAAACTTCCACTTCAGGAAATTAGGAATGGTAAGTCGCTGCCAGTGTGACTTACCGAGCGATTTGTACAGGCGTGCGCAAATTAATTTGAACAAATTGTAAACTCTGTGGCAATGTAAAAGGATTGTGTAAGAGAACTTACTGTATGTTTGACTTAATGCCAGTCTTGAGCCTAATTTAACATTAGGAACTGTTTCAAATACATTTAGCTACACGCAGTAGCTCAGAGCGAATGTGTCTGGAAATAGGCCAAGACTTAAATCAACCTCCGTATGTGATAGAGTGTAGTTGAAAAAGGGACGGAGAGAAGGTATATATAATCCGTACTACCATTTCTTAAAAAGGCTAATCTTATAATTTCTTAAGAAGCCATTGTGTAAGCAATAAATTTACATATGTGCGATTGGAAACCATTAGAAAATAAAAAGAATAAAACTATATTTATGTAGGAACCTATCAGCTCTGCACTAAAAATTGAGGCAGAAGTTCCACTGCACCCTTATTTACCACTGAGCATACTACACTGTCATATTCCAAAATATTGCAGTCCAAATTAAGCACCGTAAAAACCTTAAATTTCTTAAAACGAGTTCTTCAACTTTCGCCCTCTATTACGTAGTTATTTAATGAACTAGGTTATTGATCAGTTACTTAGAAGTCTGTGTTAGACTGTTCTTAGCCGAAATAACCCGTGTAACCGAAGAAACTTACATAAAGTAGTTCTTAATGAAGTACGAGGTGCGATCGGAAAGTTTAAAGACTGCGCCTATAAAAACCCGTACACTTATCTCAGGTATTAAATTCATCCATCACCCTCGAAGTAGTTCCCCTGGGAGTGAACACAACGATCCCAGCGCCGCTGCCAAGCCTGGAAGCATCCCTGGAAATCTTTCTTTGTCAGCCTGTCAAGCACCATCTGCGATTCTGCCTGAGTCTCTTCTATCGTCTCAAATCTCCTTCCCTTTAGCTGAATTTTCATCTTTGGGAAGAGGAAGAAGTCACACGGAGCTTAGAAAGGAAGTTGGGGTCGGTTCTTGCAAGATCTTTGAGCTCCTGACAAACGAGAAGTCGATTCTGCTTCTGGTCCTCAGACAGGAGCCTTGGCACAAACTTGGCTGCGATGCGTCGCATGTGGAGTTCTTCCTTTAGAATCAGCTGACAGGTCCCATAGCCTATCCCAACAATGTCGCACAAGTCGTTGATGGTACGACGTCGATCTTCGTGAATGGCCTGCCGAATCTTCGTAACATTTTCGGGCGTTGTGCTCGAAGATGGTCGTCCAGAACGCTCGTCATCATCGACAGAGGTTCGGCCATTTTTAAAACGTGAATGCCACACAAAAGTTTGTGCTCGACCCATTGCGGACTCCCCAAATGCTTGCTTTAGCATTTCATAGGTTTCCGTAGCCGTTTTGGCGAGTTTTTGGCAAAATTTGATGTACACGCCATTCCGAAATCGCAGGAGGGTCGGTGTAATGCACTACCAAAACGCCCATAACTAAGAAACAAATGCTAATTCGATGATGCCGGCTGGCACACTGATTCACTATGAATGTAGGCCGCACCCCCTAGCGGGAGAAGCTCGTACTACATCCGGTTCGCCCGCTATTGACACAGTCTTGAAACTTTCCGATCGCACCTCGTATAGGCTATACTTTTTCCAAAAAACTATTATTTCTAAAATTTAACAGGCTTTAGAGACACAAATACACGTGAAATGATCATTAAGGAGCATACGATTTTGTCTTTTGCCTCTAAAGGGAATGAATAATTAGGCGGAAGGTATTGCTGCAGAAATCTGGGTAGGTTGCAATAATTACGTGGGAAATATATTAAAGGTTTATGAAAATAATATTGATTAAAGAATTGAATTACTGTGGGCACAGTGTTCCGTAAGTTTAATATGTATTCATGGTGCTTTACTGTACAACTGAATGATACGTACGTATTTTGAGCCACAAAAAGCAGATTAAATTCGTGATTGTTAGATTTGTGAAACTTTAAAACACTCATAAAATGTATGTTTTTCTTTGTTTCACTTTTATGGTTATTGCGGCATTCTGTATTGAGGCACAAAAAATCTTGACACTCTTCTTAAGAACGTACTGCCTTCATCTTAAAGACAGCAGTGTCATTGAAATATTTATGTTCCAGTATATCAAGAGAATGAAAATCTCTTATATTGGTTGAGCCATTACCCCCTTTAAAACTCAGTGGTAAGTATATGTACCACACGCTATAACAGTCGGTTATTCTGGATTTTGCCTGCAGAGTTTATGAGGTTTCCATTATTGTCAGTGTAAAGAGCTGTCGTTTTCTTAAACCACATTAAGTAGTTGATCTTTCTAGTTTCTGTTTGTGTTTTCTTTGAAGTAGAAATTGTTTTTGTAAATGTTATTTAAACGATCTTCAACTTCAAACGGTTACATGACATTAACATTGGCATTTGGTGGACTTGAAGCCGCGATACGTGTAGCTCCTTGTTCGATTCCCATCGCTGCCATTAGTGTACAAAATGACATAAAATCACCTGAAGACAGTTAACCTCAGCGAACAGAATTCAACATAAAATTTATCGGGTTAGCAAAGGTGTATGATAAGTGGGTGCCTTCATGCAATGGAGTTTCCATTCTGTTCGTGGTAATCTGACGATAGTGAAGATGGAAGTTCCGGACCCAGGGGACTCGTAGCTTAACGTGGAATCCGTACCAGAATGGAGTCCATATTCAAATAGTTATGCCCATGCCGAAAGAGAGATAAAGAGGATGGCATTTTGCTCGGATGGTCAGATATTTAACCTACAGCTAGACAACCTGTGAACTTTCTGCATTAACGATACATTTCTCTGCAAAATTGCTTCTGGAAATTCCTACTACCTGGTTTGTGATGTAGGTCTCGTAACATAAAAGTTTAGCGCTGTTGGTATGTTTGTAAACTTTTACATGATAAGGTTTTTAACATTTTTCTGATCTTTCTCCAAAATTCACATGTCTACATCGAGACCTTCATTTCCTATTGTTACTTAAGTTAAATATAGTTTTTTCGTGGCTACCATATTTTTGTTTTGTTTTACGTTCTGCCAGAATATTCCATTAACAAATGTTGCATCGTTTTCTGTATCTAGCCCCATATAACATTTAAATACCGTATATTAAGTGGCTCTCGTATCGTTCCACTGCTTAATTTCTCACTATGGACATGTTGGTGTTGTTGTTGTTGTTGTTGTTGTTGTAGAAATCAAAGTAGCTGCTCTTGGTTTAGATAGCCTGTAGTGGAATGATGTATATACCAACTTTCACAAAGGTCCTTCAGTTTTTTAAAATGTTTCTATAGAGGATCGTAACACGTGAACATGTTAGACGCACTATTATCCTGTATAAAATAAGGAATAAAAATTACATTAAATAATGTTGTACATTTTTTAGCGTTTATGCTGTTCGATGAGAGGACTTGGAGAAAAATACCGCTTCCAAAATTTGTAGCACTGAGCTGTCAGCTTGAAGCATTTTAGGAAATACGTGAAAATTCTTGTCTCATACAATCGCCGAATGTTTAACCCGGCCCCTTTTACTCGGGTTTGAGGTTATCACGGCGGAGAGTTTGAAGACAGTTGTCTTCTGGGCTGTAGCGCCATGTAATGTGATAGAAGTTTAACAACGTTTCAGAGGTCCTTGTTACCTCCATCGTCAGGACGATGATTCAGCAAGGACTTCTACACGGCGCTACATCCCTGAAGACAGCTGTCTCCGGTTCGAATCGCTTGGAGATCTCGATAGCTCTTTTCCACGGCATGCCACACGTAGCAGTCGACCGTGAAACCAGTTTACGTACAGAATGATATTTTCTTACCTTACAGTCGATTATCGGAAAAAGAATCATCTGAAAAGATTTAATCTCTTACTTCTCTCTAAAGTCTCAGGTCTCTCCATTTCTTTTTTGTGACATCAACCGAGTAGGAACATCGTAAGAATGTTAAGTACATACGAGGTGTTGAAAATGGTACTTAAGCTTTCTTCGTTACTTCTCTGGAGCTGCAGGAAATTGCTCTCGATGTACCGACACGCTTCCCTTAGCTTCTATCTGCCCCGTGGGACTCTTCGGTTTCCAGTGGCAACGGGACACACAATAATTTTTACCGATCTCAGAACCGACCGGTTGCCATTGTTCTCTTTCTTTATAAGTGGAGGGTATTTGTGGTAAATACCCGAATGGCTGACATCCTGCATTCTCCACCTCATGTTCTCTATTATTTTACATAGGAAATGCTGAGACATTTTAAACACTTTATGTACACAAGTTAATATTAATACGTTTTTCTCCACTCCTTACAAAAACGTTCGTTAATTTAGTTACGTTTTTACCTGTTGTTGGCATTTTGTGTTTTCCATAGGCGTTATTGCAAAAATTTTCAGACTTTTAACAAGAATTCCGACCACGTCATAGCTCTAGTTGCTAAACGCTAGCTTTCCATCACTAAGACCCTGATTAAATCCTCGAGTGTCTTCAAGTGGTATTTGCGGTGGACGAAATTTCTCTGGAGCGGTGTTTTCCCTTTAACAATCACCACACCATTGCTGCACACTCTTGTCACCTCCCCGTGAGGTGTGCGATAGTCCATTATCGCGTTCCTTTGTCTTCTGGTAAAAAGAGGAAGACACCTATTCTGTTGAATCCAGTAGGCCGAGCTATTTCCGATCTGTAGACCAGAGAAGTGGAAGGAAGATCCATCCTTCGGAACATAGTGATTTTATAATACCATCGCCAAATCTGAGAACACCACTAATTTTTTGGTCTACACATGCTGTCATTCAGCTAGTCAAGAAATTTTCCGCCTTCCAAAACAGTTCTAAATCTTCCTGACAATAGTATAGACCAGTGGTCCCCAACGCGGTGCCCGCGGGCGCCATGGCTTTTTTTGGGTGCCCGCGTTGATACGGAAAGAGGTTATACTTAATAATGAAGGCCGTTCAACCATGAACATTATAAAATCAAAGCGCAGATCTCTACTTACTAATGCCCATCTTGATGATTGTTTGCGAGCAGCAACATCATCCTACACTCCGAAATTTGAAAAACTGGCCGTTGAAATGCAGCGCCAGACATCACACTAACTTCCCACTTGAGTAATAATAATTGTAGTTATAAAATTACGTATTTTGATTGCGCGGTTTCTTGTATCATTAAACGTCGTGTTGTTTTGTGTATTATTTGATGTCCATATCTTATTTGTCCAGAGAAAAAAAAAATTGTCTTCGTTAATTGGTTGGTGCCCGCCACGACCTCATAAACTCTCAAATGTGCCCGTAGGCACAAAAAGGTTGGGGACCACTTGTATAGACTGTTAGAATTGGTTTTGCTGGGTTTCTGCTCTTTGTCCATCGTCTGGATCTCCAAACAGAATACAAGGTTTTAGAAACTGCATCGCGTTTCCTTCTTCACTTAAGAAGGCCGTACCTACCTAGTTTTGAGGCGTTTTAGTAGATGTTTGAACTTAAAAATTTCTATAAATGTTATCATGGTCCGCATGGCTTTTAACGGTAGATATGTTGCAATGTACTATATGACTTAGGAGATGCAGTGTTACAAATTCTACATGTGTTACACCGCGGGAAAAAAATGTCAGGCTAGTAGCAGGACTTGGTGGATCTTAAAAAAAAGAAAAGAAAAAAAGTCACTTGAGTTGGAACACAAGTAGTCAACATATTTCATTTTTACATTACATTCTTCTAGTTCATATATTTGTAAATTATTTAGACAAAACTATATTGGTCGAAAATATTACTTTGCTACTAATATTGTGCAGAGAAATTGCTCCCTCTAAAACGTTATTACATCGGATAATGACATCATAGAATTGTAAATACCTGCGTGAGTGGTGGCGCTGGTACATAGGTCGTTAATGATGATAACACTGGGAAATAGCTTAATTGGCATTACATACGACAGCAGTGAGTGGTACGTTACGTGATCCCTAACTGGGCAGTTGCCTGTGTGAGCTTCCATTTTCATGAAGAAAGTGGATGGCTGTTAACTGTTTACTGGCTGCTTCATCAAGTTTACTACGAAATATGTTCTATTAATAACCCATTTTGTTCGTAAGACACTTTAATCGTAAAGACGTATAGACCTTACGTTACTAACAGCATTTGGATGTCGGGTAATACAACAAGCGACTTTAATGTATATGGATGTGTGTTCACAGACACTTATTGCTATTTATTCTTTGTTTATTTAACGACACTCAATAAAGAGCTTTTAAATGAGAAGTATATACCTATTTGCGATGATAATATACTCTGTGACAAGGTGGCAAGTGGGAGTAAACACATAAGGCACTTATGTTTTAGCTGCTGCACTGTATTGAAAAGACATATTAAATTGTTTGTTAATATTTTATGGGATGAAAAGGGACTAACATAGTTCTTCCTCTAAACCTGAATGATTTTAAGTCGGCAAATAGTAGGCATTTATATTACTTCATTCATTTTAATATCTGGGTAAACCTGTTCCATTTTCGTAAAATGTCGCCTGTAAAATTGTTTTAGACAGGTTAATTTTCCCACCCCTGTCTCAATCTCAGATCGGTATTAGAAATGTTACTGAATTTATTAAAAACCATGGTCTGTCTTTATGAACTCGTTAAATGTTACGTATATAGGCCCAGTATCTTTCTATAATAAACCAATAGCTTTGTTCTCACTCTTCCATCGAAAGTTTCCTCACTGTCGGTGTTTCGTTGATGTTTTTGTTTCTGTTCGAGGGTTTCCAGCATTTATCACTGCTCGAATCCCTTTCTTGAAAAGTCAAAATGCACACGCTCCTGATATTTTATTCTTGAGCCTTTGACTCTTACATACTGCGTTCGCTCTTTCTACCCCATTTCACGTGACCGATCATCAGCACCTAACGGTTTGCACGACGTTCGACAAATAATTTTTCTTCACAAAGCAAGGTAAGGTAGGCATTTACGCACTTCAGCTGTGAAATTCGATCTGAAAGGAGAATGTATAAATAAGTTTCCCTTGGCTGCCACGTCCGCCCTGTGTTCGACAAATAATTACACTATTTACCTCTCATTTCAGATCTTACGGCTCCGATACTGATGTGTTGATTATAGTAAAGCAGGAAGTGTAAAGGTTTGGTGGCCTATAGGAGCATATTCATACAGAGTTTTATTAAAGTACGTCAGTTGATTCAAGAGATATTAACTGGGGTCACACGGACATTTAATACCCATAGTGTAATCCATGGCAGAGAGTCGTTTTTGATAGATCGACCAAACTACACAGCGCAACAACCCAGAAGACAGAATTCTTGAAGGTGGTGGTAGTTTAACTAATCAAGAAATTTTCAGCTTCTATGGAACATGGATGTTCATACTGTCTTCCAAGGATCTCGCCACTGCACCCCGTCCTGAACGATATGAATCCAGTCCACACTCACTTTCTTTAAAATGTGTTTTTTCTCTCCCCATCTATTTCAAGGTCTCACAGGCGGTCTCTGTAGTTCAGGTTAAAGTGTTATATGCACTTCTCATCTTTCATGCGTCCTGCATGCGCCACTAATCTCATATTATTAAAAACAATCTTTCTTTGTAAAATAATGTTGTAGATGAATCAACGTTACCGTAGTTTAGGTTGAAATGAATACATATTCAACACACGAACGTTCATGTGTTTTTTTTAATTTGTTGAGAAAACAACGATTCATCTCCTAAATGGGCCCAAATTTGTCTGCCTTGTGTCTATAATGCAGGGGAGTTTTGTTTTACTGGAGTACTTAAGTATTATGCTGTCCTTCCTGAGAATGTTTGGACCTAAGAGGCAGGAAGTAAAAGGTATGATTTTCTCTCTCACGTAGTATGGTTATGATCAGATTAACACATACAAGATTAGCGAGGAAAATAGTACGTGCAGGGGAAAAATGATGCATGCTTATCTAATTCTGAATTAAAGACCTGGAATAATTAAGTGCAGACAAGATAATATTAAATTGTTGTTGAATATGTATTGTGTGATGTTGTGGACTGCACTCAATTGATACGGGAGAGTCCTATTGTTTATTTTTGTAATGAAACTGTACGTTCCACCAGTCCGGCATCTTCCCCAGTGTTTCACTGTAAAACGACAGATAAATTCAGTTGGGTTAGCTAATATTCGAACTTGTGTGATAAGCATGCGTTGTGGCTTGGCGCTCTTAATTCGCGACCAATACGATCCGTCTGTAGGATTCTTCGGTCTGAGGAATTATTTGAATTTGTTCGTCGAGAATGAAGACCGGAGAATATATATAACCAGAACTGGTGGGCAGAAGCAGACGCGCGAAGAGATTTACCACGTAATGAAGTTACAGCAGTTGCTTCATGGCCAAAAAGCCAGCATTTTGAAAATAAATTTGTAGTTCAGTGAACACACTTTGTTAAACTTTCGTTCGAGTCTCGTAAATATCGCTTCCTAGTTAACACATTATTGATCACAGGCATACTTTTACCAGATGGTTGTGACAGATAAAATTATTGGCTTGGAGAGATGGTCTAATAATGGTTGCCTCGTAATTAAACTAGGAATCTCTACTTCCCATGTAGCCCTATCGAATCCATTTTCAATATTAAAATATTGGTACAGAATTTACTTTCTGATAAAAGAACAAAGAGGTTTGGATTTTAATGCTGATACAGGTCTCGCATGCTCGCGGTGCGCTACTGAAGGCATGTTCATTATTGAGTGATGTTAGAATTTAGCTGAAGGAATTAGTTTCTTTTCTGTCCAGCATCTAACTCACTGGAGTAGTCTACAGTTCTTCACAAAATGAAAGTTTATCAGTTGTTCAAGGAAAGCGAATGTTACATTACCGTGTTCACAAGAATTCGCCAGTAGACCCTGTCCTGAGCCATTTGAATCTATTCCGCACCAACACATTAACTTAAAGGTAATCAACTGTTTTCCCTGAGGCAACGCTTCCGGGGAGTTTAGCTACCCACTCACTTCCATATAGTTCAGAGGATAAGAATAAACGGCCCAATACCTCCACTTCCCCATACGTCGGCGTGGCGTAGTGCTTAATTAAGCACAGTAATCTCGCCAGTTCGTACTTTCTGTTTCGCTGCTCTGATCTTTCTCGAGTATATCACCTTTGAATTGCTGTAGAGTTCAATGCACTGTCTATCCCAATATTAAATTTGCCAAGGTTTTCCGTTCTTGCTAGTTTAAACTGTAGTGAAAACTTCGTACCGCCTCCTGGTACAGTCAGTAAATCAGCAATTCGCCAAAAATGTAAGCCTATAGACTGTATGTGGTTCGCTTACTACTTTCCTAGCGTAAACCACTATTATTTTTCTAAACACTAACACTTGGGTCTTGTAGCACAGATGTATATTCTCCTGGAGTTAGGAATCACATATATCGCCTTGTTTTTTGATACTATAATTTAATATACGGCGCCAAACTTTGTAACGAGGTTCGAAAATATTTCTTTTACGTGTTAAATTAGTGTGTAATTTTCAGCTAGGTCAATACCCAGAAGCTCAGAGGGAATTTTCACATAGTTAAAAATTTATTTATTTTATAAGCATGCTGCGTGTTCAGTGTATTCGTCACATACTTCTATATTGTGTATTGACATAATTGCATTTGTATTACGTAGCGTGTGATTTCAATACGGACGCGCAAAGTGTTGTGGCATGTGGGTGATTAACAAGTATGAGTTTACGTATACAATTACTGGGAACACCAATCTTCCCAATTGCCGTCAATATTCAATTTTTTATATTGTGTTTGTTCAGTCGCTATTACATTAATACACGAACCTCCTGTCCTTTCCAGGCAAAACAAAATTAGTTCATTTATAAACGTGCTGCCCCAATAACTGGAATCCATTGAAGAATTTGTTTTGAAAATGATTGTTTTTTATTCCTATGCTAAAATCATCTGTCTCGGATAAACCAACATAGCCAGAGGGAGCTAGAGGCGTTTGTAGACCCAATTACGTCTTGGTAGAAATACCAAGGATTTAATTATAATTAAGTCAAAAGAGAATCGTATTCTCATAACGACGTCACGCTTCAGAGAGTCTTCACCAGGGGCGCTGCCTTATACAAGATATTCAGTAGGCCCTACATACCAGACATATACGAGGTGCGATCGGAAAGTTTCAAGACTGTGTCAATAGAGGGCGAACCGGATGTAGTACGAGCTTCTGCCGCTAGGGGGTGCGGCCTACATTCATAGTGAATCAGTGTGCCAGCCGGCATCATCGAATTAGCATTTGTTTCTTAGTTACGGGCGTTTTGGTAGTGCATTACACCGACCCTCCTGCGATTTCGGAATGGCGGATTTTCATGAACAAAGAGTGTGCATCAAATTTTGCCAAAGACTCGCCAAAACGGCTGCGGAAACCTATGAAATGCTAAAGCAAGCATTTGGGGAGTCCGCAATGGGTCGTGCACAAACTTTTGTGTGGCATTCACGTTTTAAAAATCGCCGAACCTCTGTCGATGATGACGAGCGTTCTGGACGACCATCTTCGAGCACAACGCCCGAAAATGTTACGAAGATTCGGCAGGCCATTCACGAAGATCGACGTCGTACCATCAACGACTTGTGCGACATTGTTGGGATAGGCTATGGGACCTGTCAGCTGATTCTAAAGGAAGAACTCCACATGCGACGCATCGCAGCCAAGTTTGTGCCAAGGCTCCTGTCTGAGGACCAGAAGCAGAATCGACTTGTCGTTTGTCAGGAGCTCAAAGATCTTGCCGGATCGCCGGATTTAGCTCCGTGTGACTTCTTCCTCTTCCCAAAGATGAAAATTCAGCTAAAGGGAAGGAGATTTGAGACGATAGAAGAGATTCAGGCAGAATCGCAGATGGTGCTTGACAGGCTGACAAAGAAAGATTTCCAGGGATGCTTCCAGGCTTGGCAGCGGCGCTGGGATCGTTGTGTTCACTCCCAGGGGAACTACTTCGAGGGTGATGGATGAATTTAATACCTGAGATAAGTGTACGGGTTTTTATAGGCGCAGTCTTGAAACTTTCCGATCGCACCTCGTACATTACTTACAATTTGAATGGGTCTAAAACGTAATATTGATTGAAGGGGAAAATATGTTATCGGAAAAGTCTCAGTTGCCGACTATTTAGAATAAAAACTAATGGCAAAATTGTCTGTAATAAACGAAAATACGCAAATTGAAAATATTTTCCAGAGATCTGCCACTGAATACGGCTCTTAACCGCTTTTATCCAGCTGTTATCTTCACAAAGTACTACAGTGCAATATATTTAAATGTTGCTCTTCCCAACTTCTTCCAGATCCCCTGCACTTTCTTATTGTTTCTCCCCTATCCGAGCAACATGTCCAGCACATCCTAACGTCTACAATTTCATTGTCATAGCACTAAACTGTATAGACTTAGAATGTACTGGTCAGGGAACATCCAAATTTGTCTACTTGCATCTTGATCTTAAGTTCATATATTTCCTGAATAGACCTAGTTTTAATTAAAAATTATATAGTATTTAACCCTTTGAAAATTTCAAGTGCTGACAGCCAATAATTTTAATATCTTAGATCATTATTTTATTAGGCTTACATTACTTGTGACTCTATAATGAAAGTTTAGTCATAATAGGTCAGACAGTTCTTAAATTACAGGCGAGCATGAACTTTTATAGGACGTGTTTCGTTGTTACTGATGTATCCTTAGCAACACGCATGCACGTAACTGAACAATTAATTTATTACGAGATAAAGCGCAAAGTGTAAGCTGCCTCTAAGAGCTAATTCTAGGCGACAGAATTTATGAGTGTGGGAGCCATTTGAGAGAGGTTAGTGGAGACAATGAATTTATAGAAATAAATATTAAGTCTTAGCGTGTTGGATGAAGGACAATGCTAAGTAATGGATGTTTAATGCGTAGTAAAAGTGGTAACTAAGTATGTGCAAAAAACAGTTCATTTGAGAGGTACAGAATCTTATCTGTTGTACGTTGTATTGATCACTATGACTTATGGCACAAAATACTTCATTTTTCTCTGCTATGTTTCTTGAATAAATACGTCACTGAGAATTGTACACTGAAGCTGAGGTTCAGGTAGACTGACATGTAGATTATGTCATAGAGATCTGTGTCTCAAATGATACACATCGGGTAATTTAGAATATCCCCCTTATATGGAACTTGGACCCAAAATAGATGTAACTATTCTTACATCACCTCGCACTTATATGTATAAGTTTTGTATTAATATCATCCACTCATCCACGCATAAACTTTGAGATGGGGCTAATAGTCCAAAATTCCTTTAGGCGCATCTAAGTTCCCCCAAGCACGCTACAAGCCTTACTCTTCTCATCCTTATTTTCTTTTTCACCCTATCATATAAACTTACTATTAGTGACTCCTCTTATCTTGGTTACATCCAAATATTTCCCATAGGGCTCTCTTTCCGAGCGTCCAAATTTTGTGTTTATCCACAGTTGTACAAATTAAATTGTGGTGTACGAATGTTGACTTTGCTTTCTATAACCTATATTATTAATGTGTAATATTCGTATGTTGAGACAATTCCCCCCCCCCCCCCCCCCACACCGCCAGCTAATTAAAAGAGTTTGAAAACCAGCCGAGAATTCGATGTATAAAGGTCGATGGGTGTTATTGTTCTAAGCAGATTGAGTGGTATGTCGATTGTTTTCCGTCACGGTCAATTTGGTTAGCACTCCTACATCCTATTAGGGAAGTCTCGGATTAAAATCTAATCCTGGTGACCGGATATCCTGATTGAAGTTCTTGTGATTTTCCTCAGTATTTCCATGCAAATTCCGACCGCTTCCTTCCACGTCCTCTGATATTCGTCATTCATTTGTAATCCTATAATTCGGTGCTATGTAATCTGAGTTGCTCAAATCTAAAAGTTTGTGACGATGGTTTGTTTTTAAAATAAAATGTTTTATGGATGTTTTCTATCGTCTAATAAAATCATAAAATTGCACGACGTTTCGGAGATAGAGTCCCATGGCGGAAACGTTGTGAAATTTTATGGTTTTATTAGACGATGGAAAACTTTGAGAAAACTTTTTATTTTGTGATCTGAGTTATTGATAGCGTTGTTAAATAAGCCACAAATAAAATCGACTATTATCGGTCGGTGGTTAGTGAATGTAGGCTTTACGGAACATGCAAAATATATTCATGTTACACGTGAACACGACACTATGTAAGGGCAGTTTGTCTGCTATTAGCCAGTTTCTAAATAATGTAAATTCTCATGCAAAATTAATTTAAATTAATAGGATGTGGCTGCGGGATTCAGCATGCCAGTTTTGTGTATCTAAATATGGACGTGGTGGAATTATTTCCGAATATTTATGTATGATGCATGTATTTACTGGATCCCACATTTTGATATGGCAATAATGAATATAATGTGCATTGTTTGAATCGAATGTAGCTTTCCTTTTTGTCATATAAAATGGATCTCGATTCAATTTCAGTTTGAAACACTGTCTCTCTCTGATTATGTGAAAGATTTCGAAATGTGGAACTTTTGCCATCGCTTTACAGGTCAGTGCAGATTTCAGCGGTCAGTATGCCCCTGAAACACCGCTTACGACAACTTGAAACCACTTTTTTTCTCCATACAATGAATGTTAAAAATGTAGGAGACTTCTATGAGCGGTATACTTGGTAATCATGATCTATCGTTAGTATTTACAAGTAATTAGATGCATTTATGGGACCTGGCTAATAAAATGGTCAGTTTTTTTCTCATTCCCTCCTTGTAAATAGCGATACAATTTAGTATGTTGAAACGGGGAACGACAATGTTCTTTTTTGTTCTTACCAATTCATCGTTCTCAATCAGCGTAACTAACTCCATGGAACAAAATCTTTGGGGATCTAATAGTCGCTCTTCGTTCTCTTCTTCTTCTTATTTTTTTTGTAGCGTTATAACCCTATGTGGGTCTTAGCTTGTTCGACTAGTTTTTTCCAATCTGTCCTATCATTCACATTCAGTCGCTCTTCGTTAGTCGAGGAATTCTCCGTCTTTTATGGAACCCGAAAGTTTCTTACCGTATTTACAAGAGCCCTCCCCTGGTCCATATCTTGCGCCAGATGAATACAGTACACAACTTCACCATGTATCTTAAGTAATGTATATTTCAACAATATTCTTACGTTTAGGTCTTGGTTTTGTAAGTGGTCTCTTCCGTCACTTTTTCGTACTAAGTTTTGTATGTCTTTGTCATCCCCCCCACACATATTGCACGCCCACCCGTCCGTCTCAGCTTTTTTGGTGTTGTCATCTTAATAGGCTAATATTTGTAAACGTTTGTACGAAGTTTGACGTTCCTTTCAATGGTCCTGTATTGGCGGTAGACTCTACAGAAAAACTGCATTTATTAATACGTTGTAAAATAAGCAAATTACTAACGAATAAGAGATGTCATAAGTTCTTCTCAGAACTTGCTGTGATATTTAAACTTAAAGACTTTCTGGTAAACTGAATATCCTCAAAATTATAGTAGAATATGCTAATGACTGTAGTTCAAACGAAGTCTGTTTTATCGGCTTCATTAGGTGTGTGACTTGTAACATTACAGAAGCCTGGCAGTACTTGGAGAGCATCACTGTTACATAGTTAGGCTCGTAAGCATTGTAGCCATAGAAACCGCATTCATTAACCGTGTCTGGATTATCAGAAGTCTAAGGCTGCTATTAGCACAGCCCTTGTAATTATGGGACAAAGCAATTGCTTGCTGCAAACCACCTTCTCTAATAATATTAATTCCTGGTAATATGATATTAAACACATAGACGCAGAATAGGTCTACGCTAAACGATATCGTTGTATACAGAGCCATTTAAAATAGTTAAGCTACTAGATTTTGGTATGGTACTTAAAGGGGTACTTGAAATAATACTGTGAATTTGTGAATGAAATCTGTTAGGGGTTTTAAGGTAGTGGTGGGGGTTTCACGAACTCATGGCGTATGAGAAGTGTGGTATGGCTGGATTATCTCGCCGTCGACATGCTACTCCACTCCCCACCCCCCAAGGGATTAAACAGTTCCTCGGAACAGACCCTCATATCACGAGGTGAATCCGATTGAAGGACCCTTATATGTAGACTAACATCCCACATCGGTTACACATCTCAAGTGTGCGTAGCCAATCACATCGTGGCGTCATATAACCAAGAATGGAAGGAAACGTGTACTCCAATGGGAAACCACAAGAATATTTGACAAGATTCAATCTCATAAGCCGCTATATTAATTTACTGCAAATATAAATGCGCATTACATTTTGTCTGTCACGTTAAGGGAAGAATTCAGATTGAGTGTGCCTGAAAATAGGGCGGTGGAGAAATATTTAAATCTGTGATGCGTAATGTGACAGAAGGCTGGAGGAAACTAATGAGAAGCTTTATAATTATCCCCCATTACCAGTTATTATGCGTTCTTTGCAGGAAGTGCATAGAGAGAATGCATTATGGACTGGTCATGTCTGTCTATCCGTACTGGAGAACCTCTGGACGAATTTGTATGAAATTTGATATGGAGGTTATGCTGTTCTGCACGACCTCACAAACATATTTTGAATGGCCTACGATCTGCGGTGACAAAATGACGGACGAGGAAAGTCATTACGTAGACATTGATGTGTTGCAGTGTAATGGCCAGGGTGGAATTTGTTGCAAGCAGCGCACGAGGGTATTATGTTTATTCCGGTATGGATACACTTTCCGAGCTTGTTACAACGTTTAAACTGGAGATGGGCGGGGCATGTAGCGAGCACAGGGAAATGTGAAATTCGTACCATCTGTGTGATGTCATGCGCATTATTTTCAGGTTGAGCTGGTCTTTCACAGTAGAAATATAGCAGTAAAAACTGTCCTGCAGTAGTTTGTTAATTAGTTTTTATATTTAAAATGATGTAAAATTAATCCAAACTTTCTAGACATTTACACGTTGTGACAACATTATGGAAGCAAAACATAGTCACCTGTTCAGTACAGCTGTGTGAATTTAATTGATTTTGTCGTTTGCATGTTGGATATGTACGCTGAAGGGTATTTAAACGAAATAACAGTAACTTTGGCCCTTTCAGTTACGCGGTCTCTTGTAAATAAATACCCGAGGACGACGGAAAACACAATAAGAAGTCAGCATTACAGTTAGGAGAATGAGAAAGAGTATATATAAATACAGAAGTGCAAGAAGAAGGAGAAAATTATTAACATAAGAAAAACGATAAGGATAAAGAACTGTAGAAGTATGAAGAGAAGGAGGAGAAGAAGAGAATTGATATGTAAAGAAACACAATAGTAACATTAAGAGGATGAGAAGAAATAATATAAAAATATGGTAATGAGAATGAATAGTTGGAGGAGGAATAATAGGAGGAAACGAGGGATGTGTAGAAGAAACTGCGGGTGGAGAATGGGGCAGACAGAAGAAGAAGAAGTCGACGGACCCAGTAACCTGTAGGCGCAGAGCACAGCACCGAGTCGTGATGACGAGGCGTGCAGAGTGTGAGGAGAAGCGCTGATGCGCGGTTCCTGCGATATGAAACATGGCTGACGAAACTTCTCTAGAGAAATTCGTGTCACAACAAAACTGACCCATGCATGACTTGGCCATATTAGAATGTTCCAAGAGGAGGATAGGTAGTTAGTCTGTTTATGTTTCTCGATTTATTAACGGTACTTTTTTCAATTTCATGGTTTGTGGCATCGACTGGGAGAATGGTTGCGAAATGAGAAGGATGGCGGGAGATAACAATTGTGGCCTGTTTAAATCACTATCCCAGTTATGTTTCGACTCTTGCTGTGTTTTAGGTTACTCGCGTATTGTTGAAGGAACACTGCATAATACATGTGATTGTGTCTGTCACTGCTAGGGTGACTTATGTAAGTCGGTGTGTGTTTCACGGGTTTCTTCGTGGTGAATGATCCGAATTTGTTAAGGAGCAAAATGACTCCAGGACTCTTATAGTTTTTACGGGAAACACGATAGACGAGCCTCTCCAAGCGCAGTAAAGGTTTGGGCTAATGTTATTCTGGTGGGGAAACTACGCATTTGCCCCTGGTGATTGCTGTAGTAGTAATAGAAAAGTAGACTCGTGTTGTTTTTAAAGTGGCCGATTTGAAATTAAACTATCCCAACAAAGTATAGTCTACACATATTCTTATAATTTAATAATAGTTACTGTTATTCATTAAGTAGATTCCAGGATGAATCGTACGGAATAACATTCATAGACCCTCCATTACGCATTCTTGAAGTAGGTACAATATTTTCATATATATCTTGCTATTTACATTTATAGTGCAAGACTGAGTTTTGATTAATTTTATAGTTTACGTTTTCTTAGATAAGAACAGCTGGGGAAATTTAACATTACTGTGCCGTATTGTGTTATACAGGGGCTAACATCTCATTTGGTTGAACTTTATATTTTAAGTGGTTGAAACGAATGTTTGCTGTGGTTTTCACTCCCTGTTACGGCATTTGATGATATATTTTATTAACCCACTGCAGTATGGCCGTAGAGTGTGCTTTGCGAAACCGTTTGCTGTGATTGTTTGTTCAGTCTCAGGTATGGATGTTTCCAAGGTAAATACGTAAATTAATTTGGTAAAACCAGCACTGTCCATCATATACGCACTTTAAGAGGATACTCTTGAGTCCCGTGAAGCTGAGTGTTTATTGCTTCTCCAGTCCCTCTGAAGGCAGATTCTAAAATAAGAGCTTGAAACAGCCTACAAACTTCCTTGCCCTGCCTCTATAGCTAAGTGACGGAGCGTCATAATCCCTCACATTCATATTGTCGGTCATGACTTTGTGGAAAAGAGACCTTAAGAAGCTGATAGTAGCGTATGTATTCGAGAGAAGTCCTGCCTTTTGCGGAACCCGTATCTGTGGACTCTAGCCCACACTCTTACACCCTGTTTGTTTAACTATTTAAAGCCGAATTATAACTGCTTGTACATTACCATCTGCTATAGCAATTAATAACGTTACTGGTATGTTTATCAGTGTAAACAACGATTATTACCTTAAATAACATCAACCAGTTTATCTTTGTAATGTTGAAGAGCTATGTTTTCTTTGAGGTACGGACTCAGTTCTCAAAGACTGTTTAGACGAACGTTGACTTTGAAGGACTAATAAGATTATACGTTCTGTGCTTTTACTGCTACGTGAAAATGGTATTTCATATAGACCTGATTCCAAGCTGAGGGCATTCGCTGACACTGCACTCCTGACGAGAGATTGCTACCTCATCGTCACATATCACTTCTTGAGCAGTGGTTACAAAATGGAGAATCTGTTTTAATCTAGGTAAGACAGTAGCAGTACACTTAATCCGACGGTCCTGTAGACCCTTGTCGGAATTAACCTTATTCACCCATTCTCTTCCATGGTCAATGAAGTTGAAGTATTTTGGAATTACATTTACCCGGAAGCTTCTCTGCAATGGACATATAAACAACACAGTCAATATATGGTCTGAGGCTTTCACGGCGACTAAGTATACGAATTTTTCCGGGGCTACCAACCATGTATTCTAGCCACGGTGGTCTAGCGGTTAGAACGCTGGCCTTGTAATCCTGGGGTCTCGGGTTCGATTCCCGGCGGTGCCCGAATTTATAACTTGTGTTGGGCAAGGCCGTGGTCTAGGCAACACGGAGTTTTCCTCCGGGGGCTTCTCCGGTTTCTCCGTGGCATCCCAACAATTACTCCATTCACACACAGAAGAAGGCAATGGCAAACCACTTCTGGATCATCTGCCAAGAACGTATATGAACAGGTCCCAGTCCGAGAAAAAGATGGAAGGATCCTGTTCATATGGACCTGTCGTCAGACAGAACACTAAATGAAAAAACCAACCATGTCTGAGGACGAGGACGAGGACGAGGACGAAGATGGTTCTCGAAACGTTTGTATTTTCTCCATTAAACCACCTGACACAGCTGCTAGCTCGGGAAGAACTAATTAATCATAGTCAATACATCAGCCAGAATTTAAGAATTTTACCCCCTCCTCAGGTACAGTAACCTCTCACCCGCCATTCGAAACGCATTAGAATATGTCAAGAGTTCAGTGTCGGTAATACCAAATTACTTCGTTGAATATTAGAAGTAAATACGCTGCCTCTCACAGTAGGACTATGAGGGCTTAAATATTTGAATTATGTCAGATGCTGCTGTTACCACAAGTTAATTCATGTGAGTTACAGACATTAATACTCGCATGTGATAACTAGCCGCTTTTACGTTGTACTCGATTTATATTAAGGCCCTGTATGTGTGTTGGGAGACTGGCAGAATGTGAAGGTCCGTCACACATTGGTAAGCAACAAAGTATTTTTAACTCCCCTTCTGAACATCGAGTACAGTCACACACATAACTGCGTCAGTAGTTATGAATGTTGGTACTTGCAGAGCACGTCTTAGCTGAAATCGGTGTAACCTTCCAATACCATACCACTGGCACTGGCATTGGCTACTAAGTTTACAATGGATGTTTTGTTGGTAAGACTTGAGGTTCTCACGGTGGCTGGTATGAAGAGTTCTTCGGGGTTTTTTCGTCTTGTAGTCTGGTAGAAGTTTACCAACGTTTCAGACGTTCTTGCTGCCTCCAACATCAGGCCGGCAATACCCTGATGGTGGATCCTGGACCAGAGGTATCAGTTACCACATTCTTACCCTCTTCCTCCTTATTCTTTAGTTACTGTAGCCCACTGTTTCCTAGAATCCTTAAGCCGCAGTATAAAACCACCACAGAATGCTCACTTACGAGTTTCATGTGCAAGGCTGATAACCCACTAAATCGAAGAGATAATAACGATAATTAGAATAACAGGCGGTAACGAGGCTGGCCTATGAAGATTTGTTCCATAAGTTGGAGTAGAATTTGTGATCTTAACGTTCGATCTTTGGCTAATCGAACGTGCTTTAAAACCCTTTCCATGTTACGCCCGATGTACGAGCTCGTATCTTGTTCTGGTCTGGATTTATTTTGTAAAACCAACTTTTCCCGCCATATTTTAATGACGAATGGAAGCAACTTTTGGGTTTTTCAAGAATACATATTCTTTCTTTCCATTCGAAATGTCGGTAAAAATCATCGTCAAAGTTAAATCGCTCTGGCGATTTTAAAGCTCAGTATGTGGTTCTGTTAGTGCATCGACCGTCAAAGGTTACTGCAATACTAGGTATGTTGTTCTTTGTTCTCGCGTGTGTTACGTTCTTCATTAATTAACATAACATTGTATTGTTAATATGGTTCAGTACTGCTTGTGCAAAGAAAAAATTCCAAGTTCTTTACGGAACAAATTGATAAGAGAAAAAGTTTTCCGCCTCTGGGAAATCAGTGTTAAATTTTAATAACAATATGTTGGCTTACTGGAGTTCCCGTAATTGGTCCAAACTCCGCCCATTCTACTTTCTTCCTTCATCTCCATTCCACTCATTCGCTGCATTGGTTTCAATTACTGAGACATCCCTCTACCTCATACCTCAGAGACTATTACTCTGGCCAAACGCCAAATGTTTTCCGTTCGTATAATACACAAAAGGAACCCAGAATTAATCACGATCCGCCTTCATTTAAAGTACCAGACGGAAGTATGACGAGTGGAAGTTTATCACCTGTTTGCAGAGGCTAAATCTGAAAACTCATTAGGTAGCAGTGATCCCAATTACAGATTCTTCGAAAAGTATTAACCATTGGTGTGGGCCAGTGTAATCGGCCACGAAACGTTGCTACAGTTTAGGTATTAGATAAGAAAGGGGAAAAGGGAAAGGAACGGATAGGAGTGAGGGAGGAATAGAAGCGAAGTAGAAAGAGAATAAAAGAGGGGGAAATTTTCCCAAAAGGATCGCCTGATGACTTAATCGGCTCACACAATACGAGTATGATGAATTGTGTTTTGGTGAATTATTACTTCCACACTGAGTAACACAGCAGATACATTGAGTAGTAACACGAAACCAGCGTTAAAATTATATAAGCCTTCTTTGGCTTGGAACTAGCCTCTTGATAGCATATAGGCATATTAATAAGTTCAAAGAAGATTGCTGCATATTCTGTAACGATTTCCAGATCGTTTATTGCAAAACGCGTCCGAATATGTGCGAAAATTGAATACGTATTTGTATTTTGCTCTGGCATTTACTGTTACGGAAATCATAGTGAACTCAAAGAAAGTTTTACTTGAACCAACTTAGTATTTCTGAGTGAGGCGAGGAGTGCGCAAGAATTTTGAAAATCAGAAGCTGTTCAGTTTGATTCTATCCCAAACGAGGCCATATCTAAGAACCCGTTTTATTAAACCCATTTTAATATTATCCCATATAGGCGTGGGTAATCTAAATTGGCTCTTCCATCAGTTTTCAAACATGGTACTATACATCACACCTAAGAGATGGATGTTACATCCATATGATTTTTCTTTTGTTTGCAGTAACAGTATAAAATCACTGACAAGAACTGAAGATTATTTTTTCGTCGTACCATTACTTTAATTAAAGTCTTTTTCACTAGACTCCAGAAAGAAAATGTATGAGTTGACATATGACAATTTATACATTGGAAATGTCCGTAAATGTTTGTTTTATTAAGGAGTTTTTCGAAATTGTGTCGCTGGTCTAATGCGCAGTGTGTATAGATAGAAAATTAAGATAAGCTATTTGTTATTTTGTAGGATTTAGGTTTCCACGGCGATGTGTGTAGAGATTGCTGTATTTTGGGTTGTTGTGCCTTGTAGTACGGTAGAAGTTTGCCGACGTTTCAGAGGTCCTTGTTGCCTCCACAGATCATTCATTGTCCTGATGGTGGAAGCAGCAAGGACCTCTGAAGCTTTGGCAAAATTCTACCAGACTACACGGCGCAACAACCCAAAAGACAGCAATCTATTTACTATTTTCTTTGAATAAATGCTTGACTACCCCACCTTGTTGTGATGGTGGGGCTTGAGTACCTCAGTGATTTCAAGAGCTATGCTGGCGGTAGCAAAGCTACTGGTAGGGCCTCCCTAGCCAGATTGGTCGAGGGGGAGAGGTCAGACTAAGACAGGTACCCTGGTCCTCCAGATTGGGGGTTGGTCGCAAGGCTAACAACCTTGCACCGTATAAAGGAAGATGTTCGAAGCCTCAATCAAAGCCTCGAACAGACGGACCTAACAGAAGACCGAATGGAAGAGCAGAATTGAGGAGGCCATGGACCGAATACGGACCGGAGAGCCATAGAAGAAGAAGAAGAAGAAGAAGAAGAAGAAGAAGAAGAAGAAGAAGAAGAAGAAGAAAAAAAAAATGTTTGACGAAGTTTTATTTCAAAGTATTTTATATTAAATGTATAATACCAATTTATCTGAAGCCTTGTCTGTTGGAAATTAATATCTTCGTTGTATTTCTTACGACTCAGTCGCCTCTGTTCTCATTCTGAAGTGCGTCAGCTGATTGACAAATAGAATGATATAAGGGCATTATATGGTGTAATAACACTATGTAACATTATAACTCTCTGCCATATTTTGAGCCAGTGTAAACTAGCCCATGCCTTCACTTCTTTACGGATTAAGGTCCATATAAACATTATTTTTTATCAATGTCTTGGTGATGTTTCTCCGTCAGGTTTTTTGGATGAAAATGTATGAATTTCCTTAAACAATAATAATATTATATTATTATAATAGTGGTGGTTGTAATTTTAATATTAATAACTTAAGCAGGGACTCTAAAGGGAAGCAACGATAAAGGAGGTCGCTCAGATGTTTAAAATGAAACTTGGAACAGGCGTCTGTGTTACAAAAGCATGGTTTCTGTTTCTTTGGATTGTTCTTTGCTGTTAGATGTTCGTGAGGCGCGGATATCACGAAACGTGTCCCTCGTGACTGCAGCAGCGGGCCCCACGCTGTGTTATTAGCCGACCATTATATTGCAGCGGAGGTCACCGGTTAACCCTACCGGAGCGTGTCACAGTTTGATATTTCACCCCACAGTTATGAATCCCGTGGCTCGCCTCCCCACCTGGTGGTGGAAGAGACAACTAGTCAATTGAGACTGTAACAAAATGTCGACATAAAATCTGAAATATCATTGTTGATGATTATAATGATGATGGTAATGGTGGTGAGCGGATGTAGCGTGCTCCGAATTGGAGTACAATTTTTTCTGAGTTCTTTGCATTTTATATTTTCGTACGAGACCAAAGTGTTCAAAAGTACGTGTCAAACCCTGTTGACAACTGTATGCGTCTATCACCTGCTTTAACAAATTATATTTTTCGGTGTAAACGGCGACAATTTTCTCAAGCAGCATTAACCAGTTGATCTTTGTAATGGTGAAGTGTAGTGTTTTCTTTTCGGTACGGACTGAATTCTTAAATATTTATAAGACGAACTCAAGCTTTAAAGGGTTAAATGCAGTTCAAGGAACGTGTATTGACTTAACTTTGACGCTCTTTCTGAAGCAGAAAACTAGTTTCCAAAGGATTTTGAACTACACCTGGTGCAAAGGTAGTTAATGAATGTGTGGTACTTTACATCCACTTTCTTATACATGTTTGTGACCCTGACAAATTTATATCCACTTCTTATCTTTACCTTTCATATTCAGACGCATGATCGGAAATTTCCGAGATTAATTTTCTTCTTTTAAAAGTTCTGTGTCGGAATTTTTCGTGTGGTTAATAATTTGAAGATGGTTGGCATCATCACATCCCCTGATGATGGAGGTAGCGAGCACCTCTGAAACTTCGGCTGAGACTACACGGCATCGTATAAACCTAGACTAACATCCATTTCCATACTCATCGCCGTGAGAACCTGAAATCTCACGGTTCATAATTTGTTATTTCTCAGACTGTAGATTGGTTTCGCAGTGCGGCATCGGATAAGGAATAAATATGTTGGGGGGGGGGGTTGTTATGATTAAATCATGTTTGTTGGTCAGAACTGCAGTATTGTAGAGTCTGAAGACTGCAGCCAAATCTGAATGAGCTGTTCTATGTCCCTCATGAGCCGTGTCGTCTTGTTCCTTATGAGGGAACACAGACAAAGAAATTATCAAGACTTATTTAAATAAATAATTGTCCTGTAAGCACTGACGAAGGAAAAGAAAATCTGGTTAATTGTACGGATGTAAGTTGGGCACAGCCTGGAGGAATTCACAAAAGACGAATTCCTGGTGAGAATCTGAGCTATTTTATTTCTTTCTTCGATTTATTCCTTCCTGAATTTGTTTCGTTGTTTGTTACTGGCGTATTTTTACACGTTTAAGAAGGTTGCTGCAATTTATGTGGCTTCGTTTTAGACTAAGTATTCTGATCGAAAGTAGATATACATACCTCTATATTTGGAGGGAGGGCGTAATATGAAATCACAGTTTTTAACGGGAGTTGAGAGTTATCACACTCAGACACTCTCGAATATCCGATCCTTTCACATGCAAATTATCTGGAAGTCAGTTGTGAACGGAAAGCGTTGATAATGATATTAGAAAGGGAAGGGTAATCTGGAAGCGTGGTATACACTTTTACTTCAGTTTATGTGCCCCTATAATTCCATTTGTAGCTTTCGAAATACGTCTCATTCCAGTAAACCTTTAACTAAATGGAAGGTCGGGTAATATACCTTCTATTACCCACTGCATTTTAATTTTAATTATTGTTCTCTTATACTGCGATTTGCCTACCTACAGATTGAATCAGTTGGTCGCTTATCTAAACGCTGCCAACCGAACAGAATTAGATTGTGCGCATTTATTAAAGTTAATATTCCTTCGAAACTTTTATGTGGCTTTTACATAGTAAAGGACGTTTAATTTGAATGTTTTGTTTTATTGGTGAATTGCGGGTTTAGAGTTTTATATGTTTAAATTAAAACAGCTTCAAAAATCAGTCTGTTCTTAAACTTGTCGTGCTTTGACAGAAAAAAATGTATCAAACTCTACAGCGAAATGTTCAAGAATTAAGAACATGTCCGAAGGAAAAATTTAAAGGTTGAACGATAGATCCAAGAGGATTGCAAGCTAGGTTGTCTCTGTCTTTGAAATTCTGCGTGTGATATTATTAGACTTAATCAGTAACTCCTAATGTTTTCACTTCTCACTGATTTTAGAATGTAGCTCCCGCTGGTTTTATAAAATGTCAATTTCGCACTGCATGTAAATACAAAGAAATCTTCTTGGGTTATCACCCGCGTTGATACGAATTAACATTTTCTACACCCGTCTCTACCCCTCTGTCGTCATCGACTAAGTCCCTAGACCAACAACACGTTTGGGAGACTGTCGTTTATCAGACACGAAGTCCAACAGCAGACGTTTCGGTAGCTGTGCTCAATTAACAGTTGAAGAAGCCGACGTTTCTGAAAACCGTCAAAGAGCAGTACGACTTTGGTATTTTCCCGTCCGTTCTTTTTCACGCATCCGAAAGTTGTAAAAACTGTAAATTACTCACAATGCATGAAGTAAGAATGACATTATTTCCATTTCGTGTAGGATTTTGAATATTTGGGTGATAATATGCTTTCGGAAAGTATCATATGTTAGGGGTCCTATACACCCCATATTCTTTCACTCGATTTCTGAACTTACGTAAGACAGAAAAATTTTACTCTTCACCAAATATGTCATTAGTAGGGTGTTAAGGTCAAGGATACTATGATGGGAGGAGCATGTAGTACGCATGGGTAAGATGTGTAATACATATACAATTTTAGTGGGAAAATATGAAGAGAAGAGGCGACTTGGGAGACCAAGACATAGATGAGAGGATAATATTAAAATTTGTCTTACTCCTCAGGATTAGATCAGTGGCTGGATCTTCTGAACACGGTAATACACCTTCGTTTTCCATAAAAGTTGGAATAGTTTTTGGTTATCTTAATAAGTTGTCCTGTTAGTTCCTAAAGAAGGATTTGCGTCTTGAAGTTACATAGAAGTAGTAGTGTTCAGATAGCTAATATAATTTTTTTGTGTTACAGGTAAGAGTGTTCTAAATCCACTCCTAAGGCTGAGTTTCAGTGACTTGGGTCTTGTAATGTTGAAGCTGCTCAACTAGATCCGTGTTGTTATAGGTGAGTCTTAGGTATTCGAATTATTCTTAATGAGACACGATTCTTGAATTCTCTAAGGGTATTTTTTAACTCATAAATGTTTCATCCTTCATAATTAGAATACTCTGAACACACTGACTACCATCTACAAGACTACATGGTATCACAAAGCAGAAGAATATAATTCATATGTTTATCGCGGTGAAAACATAAAATATATACACGTAACTCATATTTACGTACGGAATTTGTTATGGAGTTTTTGTTTAACCGCGTTTTAATTAACCTACTAGTTTTGTGAGTATACGAATTTAATATGAAAACTTCAAGTTAGAATTTTTCCGCCCTGCATCCGTCTTCTGACGCGACAAGTCGTTTGTGTGGTGTATGCATTTTAACACAAAGCCGGATCTGCTGTGTAATTATTCACTTGTGATATCCGGTGTCCTTGATGTTTATTTGGTTGGTGGTATATAAAGGAAAGTAGGCGTCAGAATTTTTCCCAGAATTCCTGGCGTAAACTGTATAATTGCAATGGCCACCGTTGGTCTGTTGTTCTATGAGAGGGTCTTGTAACTTCATTACTCTATGCCGGTAATGAATATAATTAAGGATCTCTTTTATACACTGGATGATATGAGGGAACATCTTATAAAGATATCAACTTGTAGACCTAGAAGGAGTACGAAGTCTAATATCAATACCCAACTTAAGCAAGCGTGGAGGAATATTTAGCTGTTTTATTGGGCGATCTTGGCTGGCAGCTGTGCTGAAACTTCCGGTTACAGTAATGTACAATAGACATATTAATTATTCATAAATTGTTTTTTTCATTAGGTAAATAGTAACACTTTTTGTTTTTTTACATCGATATAAAGTATTGAAGTTCCCCCGGGTTAAAATGTTAAAATGTATGTTTCTTCCAGTGTGTCGTCCTTTGTGTAACGTACGTTGCTTTACTTGGCAATGATAGATCAACATTTTATCGGGGAAGACAAGTAGGAAATCAACAATGTCATAAGCGTATATAATGGCTTATTTGCATTTGACTTTGTCAAGGTTCCTGGACTATAGGTTACGTCAGAAGGGCAACGAACCATAAATTGTTCTACATTAATTTAAAAAATAACAGGCTGAGATGGTGGGTTTCTACATACCTGAAAAACTGTCATACGCCACTCTTAGTTTATAGCACTGGAATATGCAAGAACTGTGAAAAAGAAAAAGGAATGTTGTTGAAAAAGGTGTGAAAATATCACTAGGAGATGATACGAGATAGAAGGGTGGTCAAGGGAGGAAGAAAACCCAGAGCACATCTAGTTTGTGCAGTGCCGGTGGCGAAGAAAAACTTCGAGGTTAAAATGTTGATATTCAGCATCTAGGGTGTAAGTATGACGAGCAACCCACCACCCTCTGTCTGCTACGTCGTGCGTCCGCTGAGTAATGAATATTAAGTAGTAACTCCACACCCCTTATCCAAAAGGTTATAACAATGTTATTTTCTTGGTGTCATGACGAAAGATCTCTGTGTAAAATTATGTGTCTCCGTTTTGTCGACGTGTCTGTTTGTATCGAGTCGATATTTTCTTAAAATGCCTGCCCGCTGAGAAATTAAGAGACAGAATGAAACTTTAATCGTAGTGCAGTATACATTTTCTTCCATCCAGCTTCGCAACAAATTATTGTCCTTTCATAAGTTACGTAATGACGTAGCCTTTAAAGTAGGCCACGAACGTGTACTTCCATTTATATATTCATACGGTTTGGTTTAAATACATGAGCCAAATTCTCTAATAAATACAGACTACCGAGCTCACCTGCTTACTAAGAAAGTTTACTGTCAGTACTAAATCTTCATCCACATAGAGTATAGTAGCATTTAATAACACCAGGCAGGCCTATTTATATCACATATCTAATACACAATCACACACCAAATCTTATTTTTCTCAGCACAATTTTCTGATGTTATTGCAGAAAAATACTTCTTCCAACAACAAGGTCCTCCCAGAAGAAACAACTAATTTCAGTATTTAAGCAATGCATCCCTACGTTATAGTCAATGAATTTACGACCATGAAATGCTGGAATCGTCGTTAATTTTTGTGTGGACATTACATTCTGTAGGTCAAGAGTAGGTGTATTCAAATGCATACTGAACTCTTGTCTTGACCAGGTTCCTCACCAATGTCAATGAAGGTCTTTTCCCTTTAGCCTCTCTTAAATATAGTTCTTTATTTTGGTCCACTTAACCCGTAGACTTTCCCTTTCGTTTAGAGTTCGAAGTGTTTGCATCCAGACTCTTACACGTTTATATGTGCACGCCTTCGGCGCCTTAAGTCCCGTATTCAATATTCATAGTAGGCTTTTAAATTTGTCCCTGGAAACCCATTTACCAGAACCGTCTTTTAAATACACAAGGTAGTGATCGCAGACAGAAATTTACGTGGACTACTACCAAGAACTGTTCCGTTCCTGCTAACATAGTTTCTTCCTGTTCACTGTTTAACGTGTGGAACTTGCTTCGTTGTTCACCTCCTATATTGGTATTGCTCTTTCAGGAAAGGTCCTATTACATGAACAAACAGCTGCATCAATCGACATTACTCGTGTTTAACTGGGTTAAAACTTCAAAAAACATATTCTTTTATGAAATTAAATACTGCTTAAAACTCTAGGCTTGGATTGTAAACTTTAGTGAGCAGTGTTTCATGGACTACAATTGTTTGTATCATTTCAAAACTGTGTAAGTCAAATTAATGAGACGGAAATATTTATATCGAAACTAATAATATGTTTTGTTGCCGGATTTCTGAAGACTTTGTCTACAGTCTGGTAGTACTCTTAGGGTTAGTCCGGACTTCTCATACTTGTGCTCCGTCTGTTTTTTTTGTCAATGTGGACGGGAACAGTCACCCCTCAGCCCGAGAACATGTAATCCGGACGTACCTTTAAAAGAACACGACGACGACGACTGGATGTTTCCGCGCTCGGGTGGAAAGTTGAAGGGAGAGTGGGCTACTCAGTTGAGTCGCTTGAAATGAGCTAACTTCAGTCACTGGAGATTTGAGGTTCTCATGGCGGTGAAGATGATGTTGGTTTTCTGGGTTGTAAAGCCGTGTGGGAGTCTACCCTCCTTTTGACCCCGGAAAGTGCCAAGGCCTTTTCTGCCTCTCGCTGGACTTGGCCATTTTCTCCGACTTCCTGCATAGGGACTCCCTTTTGGCACAGACCATCTCCTGTTTCCTCGTCTGTTGTTGGATGCTTCTCCCTTTCCACAAAGCCTCGTCCTTCTTCTGTCTCTAAAAAGGTATTTACATTCCATTTGTAACACTTCAGCCCTGAAGATAGAAACGACATGTTTCTCCGAAACTTTGGTATATACCTACAAATCCACATGACGTTACAGCCCAGAAGACTCATCGACTTAATAATCACTGTAATTCTAAATACATTCTTCAACCGTTTCAAAATGTATTCGTATTTTTAATTGTAAAATTTGATATAATTATTTCCAAATCTTATTTTCGATTCTATCTCTTTGTCCTTACTGTAGCAGCTTCAGACACTCTTAATTATTGAACATTTATTGGCTTTGTTCCCCATATTTTTTATTCTTTCAAAGCACAGAAATTGTGACACTTCTACCTACGTGTGGCCCACGGACTGATTTTTTCAAGCCGTATTTTAGTTGTTAGCTCTAACACATTTGTTCCAGCTAGCAAATCGCCGATATCATTCAGCTAAAGAAAACCTGTGTTTCAAAGGCTGCAGCGGAATTACGGAGCATCTATATAAATCGTCAAAACATCGTCACTTGGAAGCAATGGCGAATCTGTAATAAACGTTTCGGCTCGAAGTGATCTTCCCGATACCTCGTTAACTTTAGTATTAGAGCCTTGAATCACCAGCATATTAAAACATATTTGCTCGGACACGCGCGAAGTCTTGCCGTATATTCACGTATGTTCTTTGTTCGTCTCGACCCTTGTTCCATGCTACCACAAGTTCAAGTTTCTCTTGCGAGTTATATTAAGCGACAGCCGCCACTTTAGATGCTTAACTACAACTTCGAGAGCGTGACCATAACCATGACCCCATGGCCTTCTTGCCTCTTAGTTTTGTACTAGCTTCACTATCTATTGCAAGAAAGGAAAGTGAATGCTTCGAGCCTTTAGCAACGCTGATAAATTGATTTGAGGTTCTCACAAAACGATGTGGAATAGTTTGAACAGATTCAGTGTACCGTCCAATATCGGCCTCTTTTGAACGTGGTAATGATTCTTCGGGCCCATAACATACTGGAGCTAATCAACTATAAACTTCTGAAGAAAGACTGAGACATGAAATTATTTATTCTGGTATGTAAAGTCGAGTTTATCTTCAATTTGTCCATTGATTATGTTCTCGGCAGGAACTGATATAATTCAGGTAAATTGATTTTATTGTTTTTATGGACTTGCGTCGTAGAAGATTTGCAGGGCTTTGTGGCGAACCGGCGGCAGAGAAGAGACATTTGCGTACAACTTTATCAGTAGACGCAATATATTATGTATTCTATAGCGATGCTTTGTGCGCATGTAGAAATTATACTCAAACCATTTAAAATAATATAAGGAATCAGAACCCAGTTAGTGGTGTTTCAGGCGTCTTTAATTATTTTCGTAAGAACTATACGTAACGGACCTTACGTCATTATGGGTCGCGTCATGGTTTCTTTCTCGAAGTCGTTTCAGCCACATTTCTTCCCTTCCCCCATTCCTCGTGAGAACGTAAATTTCTCCTTTCAGCTTGCCTTGCCCTTCCGCATCACATGAACATCAATTCGTGTTTCCCTTTTGAGAGTCGAAAATAGCAAATTCCGTTAGAACAAGTTTTTCGCTGAGTTTGCTGAAAATTAGAGTCTGTGTGTGTTTGTCCGTTCGTTTATTCGTGTGTGCCATCGAGTAAAAGGAAAAGGTTTTGTAAATAATATTTAGAAGTTGCTCTGCTGCAGTAAGTAGTCTGTAAAGCAAATAAACTACTACTTTATTCGATTAACTTCCCTGTCCCAGTTCCATTTATCTACTTTGGCACCTTACGAGGAAAAGACTTTATTCGTTGTTGCTGTGGGTGTAGCAGAAAATTAAAATTGCATTACGAAAACTTTAATGCCAGATAAATTTGGGTTGTGCTTTCTGCTATTACTTCAGAATCTGTTAAATTCCGTCGTTCTATGTGAAAACTTAAATGTTAAAGCAATAATTTACGACTGTGTAAGACTATTTTTGCTTGTAGTTTATATTAACTTATATTTGTTTTATGAAAACTGGATGCTGCGGAGAGAGGAGGTGTAATTAGAACGTGAGAAAAATGCACAACAAGGAGCTTTCATGATTTGTAATCTTCAAGCAATATTAATAGGGGGAAACGAATTAATGAGACGGGTAGTGGAAGAGGGGAGGATTCATATAGAATTTGGTCGGAAAATCCGAACAGAAGAGACTTTTTTAGGATACCTAAGCTTAAATAGAATATGAAATTGTGGGCTGCATTTAAAGATATAGCCCAGTGCTGGTTCCACAAAAGGACACCAATTTGTTCACCTCCTGAGCTACTATTAGCTTTTAAGAGAACCTGTCTTTTACTGAATTATTCTTATTTTGCTAGGTCTATTAAAGTGTACTCAAAATAGGAATATATTTATTAGTTTTCCATTGGGACTAACAATTTTTCGTTTATTTTTGGGTGTTTATGAGCATTATCCTAGAGGGACTGAGAAAGTCCACGAAAACCTCAGTATAGCCGGTCTCCAAATTCAGAATCGACACCCGGTCTCGAAAGCGGATAGCGTGAAATTTGACAGTTAAACCGTAAATGGTGTGATAATATTAACACGAATGCAGTGTGTGGATTCAGTCGTCTCAGGAGAGTGGGCTGTTGCGTACATGGTTGATGAGCTCTTACACTTCATTCAGGGGGCTGAATTTCTTTACTGTGGCTATCAGCGTCTGAATAAAGGCTTTGCTCTAGTGAGTTAGTTATATAGTTAAATATATCAAATGAATAGTTGAAATGGTTTACGATATATTTGGAAAAGGCGGTAAAGTTTTTTTTTCTAATTATTGTAGGTTTCTGCTTTAATGACACGTACATAGTTAGGTAATTGGTTTAGTGTCATTAATGGTTAATAATAACGTAACGCTGTATGCAGAGATTGATTATCGGTAGTAACCATAGAGATAGTTGCTAAAACAGTGGCCGTATTAATTGTATAATTACCTGAACAAAATAAAACAATAACCAGTGTTTCACACAGAACAACTTTAACCACAATGAAAACGTTAACGCTTTTTATCCCAACAGAGTTCCTACAATTTATTGATTACTTGTAATTAGGATGAAGATCAGTCATCACCAGGCCCATACACTGCCCCGCTGCGATAGAACAGTCCGCAACATGTTCAAATACAGTTGTGGCTAATTGTTGTCGGTTTGAAGGGGATGTATGTACGTTTTTAACGAAGGACACTTATGAGCTTTAGCAGCACCTCATGGGTACATACAGAGTCGTTTGTGGTACCACATTTTCTGGAGTTCAAAGAACATCCTCTTTATGATAGTTTCAAATTAAGTATAGTTTCTTCAGATCAGTTATAGGCTTCAACTTTTTTTTAAGAACTATGTCTATATAAACGTAAACGGTTATTGCTGGAATTTGTGTTGTCTTGTAGGTATAATATTTCAACTTTGGCATTAGGCTGTACTCATTGGGATCGTATCATGAACCAGGCGAATTTGGTCATCATCGCTTTTTAATTGTACTAACCTCGTAGTCAGTTCGTGAAATGTTTAAACACATGTCATTAATTCTCTGTAGCTTTAAATTACAATAATCTGCCACAATTCATAGCTTCCGCACGATATTCATGGTGTTAACACCCTTGGAAAATAATGAGATAAATCTTGCTCTAACCCCTCTTAGCATTTTGCTGTTATCGAAAAGAAAATTCACTTGTACGATAAGAAAAGAGGTTTCTGGCATAGTGTAAGCCCACCTCATAAACATTTTGTGATAGCGAGTAGAATTTATTATACAAGTTTCGGCAATGTGTCTCCTAGAATTTCCAGGGAGCTGGAGGCAAACAAAAGCCCGCCACCGAGTGCTGTACAACCAGAAGATGCATTAAATCTCCTTAAGAAAGCTCCTTCAAAAAAGAGCCACTTAACATCTCTGAATATATCGATCTTATTTTAGCAATAAAAAGCAGCCTAAATAAGCCCCAGGCTCGTGGTCTTTCTTCATCGTTTCCTGAGCAGCAGAAATTTTGTTCGCCTTCAAAGTGGGGTTTAATTGCACAGTATTAAGAGTGGAATTTTCAAAACGTGGCCATTTAGGCACGCCTTTTTTAAATTGTTGATCAGTTATGAGAAATTTTTATTCTTCCAAAACGGAGTGTACATAATGCTCTGAATCCAATCTGGACGGAATGCCTATTGCTTATTGAACAATTTTCTGCATTTGTTTCTAAACAACGGAAGGGGGCGTGTTTGGACGAATTCTGTGAAAATTATAGGTTTATAATAACATTTTCTCTTACGATTTTCATTAGTGAATGCCATGTGATTATTTGTTTAATATTGATATTTTAATTCTCCATTAATGAAAGGTGGCGAAGAATTGACTTACATAAAATATCTACTATCAAAGATTAGTTTTAATATTATCTCCTACCTCAACATTTAAACCATCAAGGCGGTCTGTTTAATATTTTCAGCTAAAGTTTTCGAGACCTCTTGTGTCTCTGTTTATGCTACACCCTCAGACTAAGTTTTCTTTCTCTAATGAAGAAACTTTAAGAACAGAGCAAGCATTGAATTCCTCCCTTCTGTAATATTGTCCCTTCCTCGTCTAATTTTTTTGGTTTAAATACATCGTGTCATTGTCGTGATTTTCGTGATTTTCATTCACTAGTTCCGGTGGCCGGTTTCCGGTCGTGTGGAAATTGCCTTTCAGCAGGGGATGTTCTTTAATCTCTACGAGAGTCACAGTCATTTCTGCTCCCCCAAAGTCGGAGGTTCAGTGGTAATTATGTGGAATAAATACAGGAACATACGCACATAATGCCCTTTATTCCAACTCTCGACAGTAGTGAGCTGATACGCCTACACAGTCTCAGTGAAAATTGGCAGGGTAAGAGATGAGAGATTGCAAATGCCACTACATCTTGTGCGTGGAATATTATTTCATGGTTTGAAAACTGGGAACTTCGCCATGGTGCGAATCTTTGTTTGTGGTTCTATTCCAACTCCCTGTTACGGAAGGACCTAAAACACTTAACAGAAATTCTAATTTTGGTATTAATTTAATTCATATCTGTAATACGAATACACAACCACATATACAAATCTTTATTCTTAGGATGATCATATGGAGGAAGATGAGATCGGCAAGGCTAATAGGGTGTGATAAATGTGTAAAAACGTTCGGTTGAAAAGCATAGGATAATATTAAAATTGATGGGAAATGAGTTGGAAGTGTGAGTTGCATTCATCTGGTTCAAGATAGAGCCGGTTGGCGGAGTTTTGTGAAAACGGTAATAATACTTTGTATTCTGTAGAAGTCGTGGAATTTCTTGACTAACTTTGTGTTCTGTTACTAGCTTTCCCAGAAGGACTCTGTTTCATGTCGTTAGTTCCTTAGATCAGTGTTGCGCAACCTCGCTACACTCGTGGCGCAATAAATATTGTGGAATTGTCATGGCAGCGCACCAACCCTATTTAGTATATATTTTGTGTGTGTGTGGGGGGTAGATGGTTTGTGGCATTGATTGGCCGCGACAACTTCTTACAAATCGACCCCAACCGAAAAATGTTCTATTTGATGTTCATAATTGTTCATCTTTATTATACCTTAAATGTATTCATTATTTGAACTAAATTATTTTTTTACATATAGTTTAATCATTGCAACTTAAAGATACCTATTCATATTTTTATATTTCACAGTATCTAAATCACTTATCCACTGGACCCTTTCCTGACGAAATTTAATCCAACCCACATTCTCACACACTATTTATTTCAGATCATTTTGAATTTAATTTCCTCATCTATGCTTACACTGATTTTTCCGAGCGCTAACTTCGCTTCAATTTTTTCGGTTAAAATTATTTTCTGTCATTATGCAACACAAACTGTTATATCGATATTAACTACGGCAAAAAATTAAAATTTCATATCTGTATTACACATTGCATTCCATGAGAACCCATTATATTGCCGTCTATTTCTTGCCTTGTTTTAGGACGAAATGGAAGTAATTATTTGGATAGTAATTTGTGAGTTCCATTTTCCAAAATTACTTTCGTTTGTGCCGCAATTTACTACTTCATTTATCAATTGAGTTCAGTTCAGTTCAGTTCGCTGCGGAATGGCGTCACCATTTAAATTTAGGTTAAAATAGACTATACTGAGAGCTCATGGAAAAGTAATTTAACTGCCAACATAATAACACCATAAGTCAGAATGCTTTCACCGTGTCTTACTTGGAGTATAATGAGATTCCTTGAGGAGAAAGATCTTATCCCCTTCACTGTATTTTTCATCACATAGAAATGCGACATTTTATATAACTTATATATATAACCTCTTCAGACAGAGGCATAATTACAGTTCTTTCTTGGTTCAGGTTTAATAAAAGAGTCGGAAAGGAATTTGTATAAACCTTTCGGGAATTGCAGAAACCTAGACAACACATAAAAGAGTAAAGATCTCATATATTCTCCTACTCTGCTCTGTTTTCTACTAATTATTCAGTATTTCTGTAGGGTTCTTAACAAAATTCCATGATCATTTTTTAAATTTAAATATCTTCCACGAATTCAGTATCCAAATTTCTTCTTGGTAAGACACTACTAAACTCAGAGAGAGCCTGAACAGGTGAAATCACTCATAAAACTACATTTTAGTGGCCGAAGGACACCTTATGGGCTGGCCATGTTTGTCTGTCGGCATGATTAGTCTGTAGTTTGGACAGCAGTGAGTTTTAAGAACTCCCATTGTTAGTACCATTTGTTCCGCAACAAATGGACTTCGGATAATAATATGGCAAAAACAGTCTAAAATAATGATTGCAAGACATTGTTCAGCAACAGTGATTTGGGTCAAATTACTACAAGAACGACCTAAGACGCAACCATGCCATGAATAATATTGGTGTAAGAATGGTCGAAGGCACAGTGGACACGAATCACAATTTCAGCAACGACCTGTGTGATGTGGCGTAAAGAACGCTTTTTTAATATTAGTATGCTCCAAAGACTAACATTTTCCAGCCTTGTTTCATCAGCTCCCTATCGCTGACTGCTTGTTCCTTCTGTTAACAGCGAATATCCTATCTCAGGCATTAGGTAGCGTCGATGAAATGACATAATAAGTAATTCTGAACTGCGGGTGTTCGGGGAGGGAATTGGGAGCAGCCTCTTGTAATTGTTGTTCTTTCTCTTACGAGGAATACCACCAGAATCTGAGTCAGAGTAGTCTATTTCTGGTCCGAGATTTGAAGTAGATCCACATATCATTTATTTATCATTATAAGGATATTAAAAAAGTATTAAGGTCCTACAACATAACACAAAATTTCGGTCTGTGTAAACTGTCGAGCACATCCTTTGTGAGGCGCCGTGCATTTAACTGGAAACACTGGAATCTCTCACAGGCAGACATAATAAAGCTACAACGTGCTAGTACTATTGGACGAACACGCAGCGGAAATTCTGGGAGAAAACTTCCCGCTAAAAGCCGGAGTTAACAGCTACAAATACAGGAACTAGGTGAAGAAAATGAGAGAACAGGGCTTTAAGATGAAGAAACGGGTGAATTAATTAGCCGCCACATACTTCACCCCTAACAAGTACAGAATGTGCTATTAGAAAGCGATTCAACAAGTCACGTGCTAAGGTATAAAAATAAAATTAGAAGCAGGGCCAATATCTGTGTAATAAACTACAGGGTTTCCTCGTTTTAGCCCAGTCAGGGTCATCCTTGTTGCTAGGCCGATGCTCATGTCAGATGCGCAAACGTTGTGCAGGCGCGAACACGGGTGTGTTCACGAGCCGAACTTTTGCTTTCATTCTCGAAAATGACTTTGAATCCAAATCGTTTGTGACGAATTTCGTGATTTTCATCCTGACGGAAGAACCGAATTAAGAGAGCAATCCATCGACTGGTAAAATCTCGGGACACAGGAAGTGTTTGTGATAAATGCTCATAAAGCGACAGGAACAGCTGAAATTACGACCGCGCCGATTTAAATCAGTGCATCAGCTGCAAAATTCGTCCAACGCGGGGGATACGTTTTCTTATCTGTTGCCAAAATTTATAACTTTTTCTTGCTTCGTTGTCACTTTTACATTTAAGTTTTGATTTTGCATTGCTGTCCAAGGGCAATGTCATAAATACAAAAACACGGAACATACTTCGATGCAAGTTACCAATATTGTAACAGCATAATCGACCCTGAGACCACAGGTTAAATGCTGTTTGTGAGTGAAAGACGCGGAAAGAATTTGAGCTGAATATTTACTCGCATTTATATGCTGAATAAAAAGAAAACAAGTATGTTGTACAGATCCATGCGCAAAAGCTGAACCTTTAGCTCTTTAAGGAGTAGTGGCATTTTTCGTGTGCTGTTACAGCATGTTTGTAATATATGCGTTCGACAGTTAATTATTCGCTTTATTTTTATCAGATTAAAGTACTTATTCTTCGACAAACACGTGTTGGGGAGGATTTAGTGTTCTGTCATTGGTTCTTTGATATTCCGCGTGAAGGGTTTTTATGTGTAGTTGTTATAGTTATGTTTTAAATGGAACATTCTGTATCTTACACCTTCAGCGGCTCTTGAATGTTTGTTCTGGCAGCTGTGGAAGATTCTAATAGCATCCCAGAGAGATGCCAGTTGACTTCTCCTCTGCTGAAGACAAGGATGTATTCCAAGAGAATGAAACTTCAACTTATATCTCATGAGATCTTTGCAGTTAGCAGGCTACGGTTTAGCACAGTGGAAATGGACAGAATTTAATTTTAAGGTACTGTCTTCTACTGGATTGAACTTAAAATGTAAATAAATGTATTTCTATTTAATAATTATTTCACCAGAGTTTGGACATACTGATTAAACACTAATAAGCTTTAGAATATGAAGAAAATGTAGGAATACTTTTAATATAAGTAGGCCTACAAACAATTTTACTGAATTATAAAAGGAAATGTCAAGAGTGGGATTAACATAGAATAAATTCTGTTAATAACTTAATGACGCGACATGTTTTAAAATTCTTCAGTCTATATAGCGAAACTAAAGAAAATATAAATTAAACATTTTATATTTTAATGATCCATTTCTATTTTTTGGGAGGCCTACTTGAAAAGTTCCTGCTAAGTTAAATTTGTCACGCCATAACTTTCTACTGCCTCGATGTTTGTGGTTATCATATTAGTCTAAAACTGAGTAAAGTTGCACACATTTTGTGGCCATACTGATGATGTTTCTGTGCAAAGTATCATATGCCTTGCTTCGCTAGTTTATTAAATATCGGTATCAAACTGAAAGATATACTGTGTGCTACTGTAATGTTGTCTTACGTTCTTATAAACATACTTTAACCAAATCTACTCACGTCTCTGAGGTCTGTCATTAAATTAATTGAATTGAATTGAATTTCCATACCGATAGATTTCCTTTAATTTTAGACGATTATAAGGCCGCGGTGTTTGTAGTATGTTATTCGCGGTGGCAAATTAAAAAAACATAAATGTTGGTACGTACCAATGTTTTTATAAAATGTATCGACAGCCAGTCTCTAGATTAAAAATTATTAGACTCGGGAAAGTAAACATTTTCTTTTTTAAAATAATAAAGTAGGATAATAACTGAAAAACTGTGCCAATATCAAGAGAAGTTGAAAATTGAAAAATGAGAGATGTATAAGAAATTTCCTGTTCTGTTGTTACCATCTTCAAATTGACGTTTTTTTTTCTTTTCTTTATTTTCAACTTTTTCAGCTTTATGTATTTCCAGCTTCGAATAACCTAACATTCGCTAGCAACGAATTTGACAGGACACGAAATGAAATGTCGCTGGCTAATTTTAAGGTACTGCCTTTTTCTTAAGGGATACGGGGGAAAAACGAATAATGCCATGCCAGAATAGTCCATCTAGCGACCGAGATAACATCGCAAGACCCACACATTACTAAAATAACTTTATCTAATGAGATTTACAGTGGTTTCTGACTGTAAACAAAAAGACAAGTTCTCTAGCGTCGTATATGCGTTTTTATCCAAACAATATTCGACATTCAATTAAAATTGTCATAACGATGACACACCACTATTACAAATCTTAAAACTGATGATGACCTCTTGAGGTCGAAACGCGTATAGCAATAGTGTCTTTTTATAGTGTTAATAGTTGCTGGTTTGCTTACTCTATATACTATTACAAATGTTTATAATCTTTGGAGTTTAGTGTTATAGGAACAATATATTATATTTCTAAGGTTGTAACCGCCATAGTTGCATTAATTTTACTCTTTGTAACGAGATGAATTATTTTAATATCACAATTAGTGGAATTGCATAGTTTGTATTGGTTTTTTTATCGGACCCTTTTATTCTTGCCCGAAACACAACAGTAACGGACGTCACACAGGCATGCATATCACACATTCCAATTCCATGTCCATCTCTGCAGTGTATACATTTCTAAATAACAGTCTCCCCACTTTTTTTACCCTCGCCCCCAAATATTTGCATGCAGCGGTTTGTTCCAACACCGCGTATCAACAAAACACCCAATAACAAGCAGACGTGACTCGAACTCAAGTTTACATGTTTAACAAGCTTTTCAAATTCCCTTCTTTGGTGTTTCCAGAAAACAAGGTGTGACCAAAATTCTACTCGATTTCGAATGAACACAGTTAAGGGGAGGTAGAATCTGTTGCGTGCAGTAATAATGATTGAAATGAAATATTAACACTTTACTTCTAAATTTTCTATCAGTGTTAGGGTGGCTCACACCTCAGAAGTTCTCACGGCCCTCGTGTTACTGTTTGCAGGGATACGATTAGTGTGGTATTCTGTAGAGTTAAGTGTGTTCCTTACCATTTGGTAGAATGTATATTAATTAATTTTTTTGTAGACTGCTTCTGTCTTAAAAACATGAACTAATGGCTAACATGTTTTGAAATGTTGCATTTGGCGACTGACATGACATTCGTCGCGCAGATCTGAGTGCCGCGGTCTCGCCCATGGTGTAATACGTGCTTATATGCAGCCGTGTTTCTCGCTCGGGAGCTGGATAGAAACTGTTGCATCTGAATTAGGGGATATTGCGGTTCCCTGTTCAGGTCGTTTCGTTTGTGGTCCAACTCCTGCAGCCCAGGAGCGTACCTACTGGTACGTAGCACTTTCTTACAACACGCTTACAGTGCGCGTAATGTTCGCTCGACACAGCAGGAGATTCCAACTTTACAATGGCAGTATAGTCGAATTTGTAAGTGCAGGGGTGGACAGGATTTATTGTAATCCATCCAGGATGGTGTGCTAAAATGGAAATAATAGCCGTATTTGAACTGACATATAGTGATTATAGCCCTAGATTCGTATTTATGAGTTTCCTGGTTCTAATTTCGGTCGAAAAATCTGCCTTGGCTTTCTTCAGTCTCCCCAGACCTGAATAGTATCTTAAAACAAACCATGGCTGGTCCTTAACGGCTCACTATTAATTACGTTAAAAAAAATTGATGAAGTTTAATAAAACGAAGTTTTAGCTGGTAAACGCGTTTCGATTTCAAGAGGTCAACTCTTGAGGTCGAAACGCGTTTGGCACCAAGTGTCTTTTCAAAGTTTAAAGAGTTTTGTTTGTATGTATGATTTTATATATGATTGTGTGATATTTAACTTCATCTATACGTCAGTTGTGCCTTTAGTCTCAACACAGTAATGCTCAGGACGCTTTTGGCCTAACTAATGCATTTGTAGGTTGAAAGCTAGGAAATGGAATTTTCTATAAATTGATTGCAATTTAAAGGAATGGGTATCCAAAACATCCATCAAAATCAAAGTTTTTGTGCGAATAATTCTGAATTCATTCTTGTTACGTCGACTGTAAGGAACTTCAAAGTTTTAAAACTCTCTCTCTGCATCATAACCACAGGACAAGCTAGCCCGACTTCATCGTTATCCTCCAAGTTGAGCGTGTCTGTGTTTTTTATATTTGTGCTTACGTGTAAATCGGATCACTTGCTGTTAATTGAACTCATTCTTACAATTTGTAGTCTAAAATGCAGCCGTCAACAACTCTGAGAACACAGCATAATAAGAATAATTTTAATGAAGCGAAAGAAAGATGAACACAGAATTTTATAAAGAAACCTTGAAGGCAAGAGACCACTGGGATTATGCCGTATTTCCTCGACTTTAAGATGCAGTTTTTCACATTTTAAAATTTATGAAGTCAGGGTATTTTACATTTGATGGTATCTAAGATTCGATACGGATCCTTTTTCTGCAAAAATATTATTAAATCAGAATTGAGGAAATACGATAAGATTGAGATATATGTCTTCGTGATGCAGGTATGAAGTGGTGGACTGGATCCACCTGGCACTCCATTCATTGGCGGAATTTTAGAATTACTGCTTTTATAAAAGGTGAAGAATTTCTTGGATATCTGAGCAGCGCCGAAGAAGGCATTTTAATACTCAATTATCCTCGTAGTTTAAAAGTCAGTCATTTAGCTGGTCTGTTAGTTGATCAATAAATTAGTTGTTTAGTAATGTATTTGTATGTCGAGTCAGTTTGATGGTTAATGAGTGAGTTGGCCCATTAGACAGTCAATTTGTTAATTGTTAACTCTTAAAAGTAAACAGTGGGAGTGTATAGGTTCTAATTAACTAGTAACGTTTTTCGAGTATATTTGTGAACGAAATACTGATATTTTACGGAATGATGGGTCATTCTAAGGGTAAATTATGCTATACCATTACTATATTACTCTTAACCTCACACCCATTTTCCTGCTTTCATGGTAACCACAGGTCCCATTCTCAACCTAGTTCACATGTTCATAGGCCTGATTGAACGCAAAATTGTACTGGCGATGGGTTTTCTGTGGACCGCTCTAGGCGTACAGCGGGACAGTATGTAATCAGGCAATAATGCAGTGTTGGAAGCTTGCAGGGTGTTTCATGTGTAAGTATTCGTAACGTCGTCCTCATATTCCATTTTTTTAAGGTCCAACATTCTTCATAATCATTGTTGATTTGTGTCTTAATCACAGCATCTTTACTGAAAAGAAAGCTTTTATTTCATCATGCTCATTTGTCACTGTATTCGTGCATCCTTTAATACTTTTCAATCCAATGTTTGTTTTGTATTAATCTCTGTGTGTTATGTGTTCACACTTGATATTTTCTGTGTTGTTGTGAAAGATGATAACATAGCTCATTCTAGGATAATCGCCCCATTTTCAGTAATGGAAACGTATGAAATATATAAATGAAAATAATATATGGAAACGTTCGGAGACGTTCGTAAAGGCAGTTCTGTTGAAAATGCAGGCCTGCACGGGGTAGTTCGACAGCATAAAATACATTTTACTCCTTGAAGAAGTCACAGTAATTACTGAAGAATTGCAACTATGATACGAAATTTTGTTTGGTGAGGATTATAAGCATGTCTACAAATTGCGCTTCAAAATGTTTTTTGTTGAAAAATAACCAATATTACTCTCGCGAAGTTAGTGGTGTTGAACCGCCTGGCTCTAATATTGTTTATTAAGTGTTCGCTTGGTTTATTTAAGAGTTTGTTTGATAATATTTGGTTTGTTGGCGATTTGTTTATTTGGCTGTTTAGTGAATCAATTACTTAGTTTTTTGGTACGTTGTTTAATTAGTTTCGTAACTTCTTCGTTTGTTTGTAATGTGTGTAGCTGCTGGTAATTAGTTAGTTAATTAGTTATGCCTGTTTAGTTATTCCGCATGTTGGTTTGTAATTCGCAGGTGAACCTATTGGGCAGTCCCAGTACTGGAACATTTTATTCTGATGAATCGCATGATTAGTGTCGATGTACTAAGTGGGGTTCGAACCGGCGACCACACTAGTCGTTACAGATCCATTTATGTCGTTCAGCATAAGAGCATTCTAACAGCACTCTAACCAGTGGTATCTGCGAGCGTCGTGGTAGAGCGTGTGGTTATCCACTGACAATCGATCTTTCAATTTACGAGGAAGGATGTGGGTCATTGTTGCACTACCAATATGCAGAATTGCTCACCTGTTATTTGTGCATGATTGAGCGCAGTGCAGTAGGCCGTTTATCACTGCACAGCGCTGAATTCGGCCAGGATAATTATGGCATAACATTTGAATAATGTTCTGCCCATTGTTCTGTCTCAACAGACACTAACTATCTCATTAGCGTGACATCAGATCTTAATATAGCTTAGCTATGTGCTGATTCTTAATAATACGGAGCGCGGAGATACAGTTTGTCCACTCTGGTTGTTTTTCATGCGTCATTTCATTCATTTTATAAATCTGACGTCATATTCCGTGATCGCCTAGGCGAAACTCTGCTATCGCTGATTCGAATCCCGCTGTAGGTATGGTCATTATTCTTTGTTTTCATGTGATACCGTGATCAGCGGTTCCAGAAGTACGTTTCCCTGTCCGCCACGGTTGAATTTTCAAAGACGACGATGGGATGTGTTTAGAATTGGTTAAAGTACTTATTAATTTTTCACGTCTAAAGTGTAAATAAAAATAAGGAATTTAACTTGTGTACTTTTCTTTCCTTATCTTGACTTTAACTTTGGCTTTTAGTTTTATGTCTATTGTAAAAATATTCACAAGAATTGGCAGGCTTTTGTAAATGTTAATGAATCTTCGATTTCTATAAGACGCAAGGAATACACTTGTCCCAAATCGGCACGAAACTGAAAGTCCTGTATGGCGGTTATAATATTTCTTCTCAATATCGTGTGATCACCGGAGTCGATGGAATTCATGCATTATGGATGACCCAAACAGAACAATGGATTTCTATTTACGTTTGGTTATTGGGCAAAGACGTTTTGTCAAAGACCGCAACTTGTTACATAAATCACAATAACAAAAGAGAACGGAAATGTAAAGCTTACCAGTGCTTGATGATCTCTGTAGGTTGGGTTGAAGGCTAATTGAGCCCCACAATGGCTGAGTGAAATATTCTTGCACTTCATGGGAATCAAACTTCTTTAATCCAGCTTAAAATAAAGTCTGTTTACTGACAGTTGTCTAGGTCCAAACAGAATATAACTCCACAACGCAACAAATCTGATTCTCTGTGTAATGAGTGACTGTCGATTGGTGATCATTTGTTGTTAAGGGATTTTTGGCCTTATCGGATATTTATAAATATGCGTGTTATAGCCGTTGCCATGGTAATGCTGTTAACGGATTTCAGGCTTTACGGAGTAATATTTATGACTACGCGTGTTTACTACTTAGGTTTTCACATCATTCTTGACGGATAAATTACTAGTATTACGTAATTGAGTTTTAAAAATGCATGTGCCCAGTAGCTAGCAGTGGTATTTGATGGAGAGCTTTTACGTGTTATCAATGATGTCGCTTCATTTATTTACATAAACCCTGACTGGCGACCATTTACCGGAACACTGTAATTCTGTATACCTCCCAAACGGATGTTTGTTCTTCCATCCCTATTTCCGTTTGGACAGACATACTATAAAACATGCCCAGAAGAAGGTAAAACTAGCACTAAATTCAGAGGAGTGGAATTAGTATGCTAGTTAGTATGTCAGCTGTTGTGACCACCATATTTTCCCAGTTAGAATTTTTGTATGTGGCGACGAAACCTATAATGCTTGTTTTATAGGCCTACGTCTCATCCTAAAATTTGTTTTTAGTCTACTATTTATCTAAGATTAAAACGGCTTGGCATTATCATGACCGAGTTTGTGTGTCTGCCTCCCTCCCCAAAAATTTAAAGGGATCGGCCGAAACTCTGTAAGAAGACCGATCCGATTTGATAATCATTACACGACTGACTTCCATTCAGAAGATGTCTCATTTCTCCCGATAATCGCTTTCTATGCCTTCTTTAGCAGTTATACAGCGGTGTTAGTAACTTTTAACAGTTGGAATTTCAGTTCTCATCAGGGCCTAATGATGGATGATTCATATTAAGGAGGTCCCGGGCTCAGATCTCGGTCCGGACTGGGTTTTTTAGTGACTGTCCTCAGTCCCTCCAGGCAATTGCCGGAATAGTACCTTAAATTAGCTTACGATCGCTTCCTTTCGCACCCTTCCCAAGTCATTATTCACTGTCCTCTCATACGACACTCTAGTCTGAGCTACTGAAAAAGCGTCTTTAAAATAAACTATAAATAAATATGTCGGTCAGTGGGCTGTTGCAAGACCAGACACCGCAACATTCCAGAAGACATCTTAGAGCGTTAAAGTTGACTTTTTTTAAAACAATGTTTATTCTCGGTGTCATATAAATATTGTACGAGATGAAGTGCGTTTAATTAAAAGAAGCATAGACGTGTTAAAATAACATCTTAATACAAATGTATGTGAAAGTCATACCTTTAAAAGCTGATCCATTACTGTACCTTTAATTAATTCCATCGTGTTGGCAGCGAGAATTTAGACGTCATAACAACACTAGCGCCATTAAATGCGGGACACTGAACGTTTTTTTGTAATAATAGATCTCTCCTAGAAACATGACACCTTTGGTGGCAGTTGATTGATGTTTATGTTCTGTAACATTAGGGAGTTTCGTAATATGTGAATAATTCTCGACTGTTCAGAAGCACTTCGCCCGATTGTTAATCATTTTTTTTTGTATCAGAGCATTTAATCATGTGATCAAACTTTGTATTTTATTAAAGAAATTTAAAATTATTATATTTAAATACTTAAAATTACGTCTGTTAACTTAATATTCATCAGAGAATTTATTGTTTGAATGTTTAGATCAATAATAATCAATGTGTGGTGTGATGTTATTCGGCTAGTCGACTACTTAGATGTTCAGCTCTCAGTAGTGAATAAATATTTATTTAAACTCTGCACTACGTGGTAGCTGGTACCTTGTATTAATGTAGTATAAGCATTACAGTTTTCTGAATTTCTTTATTAGTTTCTTGACAGTTATGATCACTTGGTTTTACGTGGTTTGTATTGTAAATTTGCGTATAGTTTGAATTCTTCGCTCTTTAATTACGCTAATAACTGTGTCATGTTCTATGAGACCACGTCATTATAATCTTCTACCGTGCACAACATTTTAGTTGACTACATGATAATGGATTATAATTTCAGTACGGTAGACTGGTATAAGACTGGAAAATAGGCTACGTGCGGCTGTTAAGAAATTCCACGCTTTTTATGAAAACCGAAAGTTCACACGAACCCTGAGCACAAAGTAATTAATTGTGAATAATTAGTGGTATATTTCAGGCGGCCAATATACTTCCTGTATTTTGTGGGACACGACGTTTTCGTTCATGACTGTGTTCATAAGATCCCATCGATAATTTAGTCGCATGTACTGTATTAAATCCGAAACTAAATACATTATTTTCTGTTAGGAACCGATCAGTAAATTACATCTCTATGATTAATTTTATGATAACAGACCTTTAGTAAAATGCATTATACAGAACATTTAAGAACTAATCTAAAGTAACATTATTCGGAAACCAGTCAGATGCCTCGTCAAAAATGACACCTTAACGAAGGTCCGCGAACCCCGTGAGGCATTGATAGATGAGTGTGAAGCATTGGTAGAATGATGATTAGCAGGGGAAAACCGATGAACGCGGGGGGAAACATGCCCCAATGCACCAGTGTTGATTTGTCCGCCACGAGTCTCATTTGAAGATACACGGGTCTGCGCGGTCAGAAGCCAACATCTGGCCGTCTGATCTGTGAGACGGTAAAAAAATCGATCTTTATTCGTGAAATTGAATATTTAATATAATATTGAGATTCAGACTGCGGTGATAGCTCAGATTGTGGGTTTATGGGTTTGATATCGTGTAATTCGGAGAAACCTACTGGGCTTATGTTCAGGGTATAAGTCATGTTTCTACCCTAAAGCTCTAGGCAGATTATTAATATAGAACGTTTCTAACCAATGAGAGGACTACACGATCTGACAACCCTTAAGATTAGAATCTGAATATTTAATAACTTCTGGATTCAAACATAATTTTGAATTAACTCTAATTGATAACAGTGTGCGTTGTTGGGATGATAATGGGCCATTTAGTTGTGAGAAGAACCTAAACATCAAACACAGTTTTTACTGTTTTGTATCTGAATCACCAGACATATATATAGTATTCATATTTTACGTAATCAGTTGTCTACTTTTAATCATTGAATTATTTTACAGAGATAAACACAGACGCGTGTCATCGTTTGTTGCATTTCATCAGGTTCAGTGGCTTCTGTGGTTACATGCATCCAAATTATTGTTTCGTCTGTTCGTTTTCAATGAATTGTTCGTCCACGCCACAATAATGTGTTGGTCAACGGTTTATAAATTAGTAGCATACAGATCTATACATATTTGTCGTTGAGGTAGCAGAATACTTTTATTTAGATTTGCTTGAAATAATGAGTAAACTCAAATGCTTGAGACGTATTAGAACATATTTCTTTTATGGATTTGGGACGTTGGTAACCGTGGTTTGAACTCGTGTTCCCGAAAATTTACATGCCGTATGGATCGATATTATTGGAACTTAAAATGCTGTATTAAGGAAGTTGTTCATACGATAGTAACATTTAAGATTAAATTTATTATTGTCATCATCATCATCAGCAGCAGCAGCAGCATTATCATGTTATAAGTTGTCTTTATTTGAGACATGATGTTGTGAAATTTGCCGAGTCCCGACATTTTTGCGACCCCTACCTCGGGATTTTTTCAACACTTTTGTACAAGTCATAGTGCCAGGTTTATTATTAAGGATTTTTTCGGTGTTGTCATCATCATCATTACATTCGTTTTGTAGGGGTGTGAAACTTGATTTCTTTCGTTGAGAAATAACGGGCAAATTACAACTAGCAAACGAGTGACTTAGCTCGACGTTACTAAATAAACTTTTTCATTCTATAATTTAGTCTTTGAACATAAGTTGTGCTCCTTGTCTATTCAGCTCTGAGCTCCGTGGTGGATGCCGTAATTATCAACATGTAATAAAGTGCACGGTGGGTGATTCTGCAACTTGTTCGCATTTCCACACCGTAACGAGAAAGGAAGTAGCATTCTTTAGACACAATGAACAGACAGGAAGTTTGTTAATGATACGGTTCGCTTTCTATCGGAATCAGTTCCATTTCTCTTCGCGTACTGATACTTTGACTTGCTAAGAACACGTGGCTCGCATTTGAATGTTTGCTACTTTCAGTAATAACTAACAATAATAAAGAATAATCATGATAGCACCAACATAACATTTTTAATACTAAAAGCTTTTATTGGACACGATCCTAATGTAGTTCCGTATACCTGTCATCCTGTGTAAGATCTATTCTAATCTTATATTTCAACTTCCTTCAAGTGGACGTTTCACAAAGATTCCTCTTTCAAACTCTGCATCCATTGCAAGATGGCTGATTTCTGGGTTGTAGTGTCTTGTGACTGGTAGGTGGTATCCATTACCTGTCTCCTAGCTTTACCATATGCCTACCAGATCTTATGCTCTTGATAATTGGATGGGCTGAGGCTGATATAAAAATTTTATGAGGTCGTGTCCTACCCAAAATTTGTAAATGACAAACCCCGAATTGAAAACGTTGCCGTTTCAAATAACTTGATCGTTGGAATTCTTTGTAACTTGATGTTTGGTATGTTTGTGTCAGTTTTTGTTAAACAAATGTATTATTTACTGTTTAACATGCCTCATTGACTTTGGTGTTTGTTTATGCAGAAACAGATGTTAATGCTTCAAATTGATTGTTGTATGGATGCCGCATTGCAGAGTTACTCTGTATGTTTCCATTTCGCTAAATATATGCCGTATGAAATGAATGATGTACATTTTAATTAGATTTATATTTCATTTTGTGTAACAGCTTTTGCGCGATAATCGTTTGAAAATTAATAACGTTCGATTTTAGCTTATGTGAAGTAGTAATCTAGTTAACTGAATCCGATATGCGTGAAAATTAAATGCGTCTGATAACTTATAGCAATTTTTCTGTTGCTGATTACTTAAATGTGAAAGGGTTTGTGAAACTTGGCTTACCAAAACGAAAATTGCCGAAACGGTATAGGCTCATTCCGAAGCGGCTTTGTTAACATCATTTCTGTTTTTCTCTATCAACATTGTCATCAGGTTTTTTTGGGCTTTCGTCTTTCCGTTTCCCTCGACATAAGCCACTGGTTTATTTTAGGTATACTTTGGTGTATCTGATAACAACAAGCTGCTTTATCGTGAAATCCTGGTAAACTATTTGTTGTCTTTTAAAAGTTGTGGACACTTGGCAAAATGTAATTTAATTAAAATGGAGATTTCTATTAGATAATGAAAAGGAAATTTAAATGAATCGTACTCATTTGGAAAAGTACATTTATACATCGTAGCTGAAAGAGTATAAAATGGGCACACAGCCATGTTGTTTCCCGTGAGTCATAGCTCGTGAGTGCTAGCAAGGCAAATATCGTTAAGTACGGGAGAGACGCTCTGTCCCCTGTTAAACATGGCTGACATTCAATCACTCGTAGGTCTTCACATGTTACTACAAAAACGTAACAATCATATGGAAGAACTACGTATATATTTTCAGTAGCCTACTTTTTCCAGTGCTCGGTGTTAGTTTAAATAGTTCGTAAACACTAAGCTAGCCTATGAAAGAAGAAAACTGATACCTAAGTTTCATATCCATGACAGTTCAATGTTTCACCCTCGACTGCTCACAGATCATTTTTTCTTAAAACTAGTAGCGGAATCTTTTATTGAGTTTAAGAATTACAGATATGGGGGCAAATGCCCTCTCGGTGCATTTGTTCGGGAATTACATTTTGTTCTGTTGTATGGAACGAGTGGGTATTTGCGTAGCAGCGCGTCCGGTTTGCGTTACGTATCCGGCCTGAGTTAACTGTTGCCTGACCCTCAACCCCTCAGAGGGCCTCACATGGGTAGCCAAATGTGAAATGGTGCAAGGAAAGTGTGTGTCTCTTACACATAAACCGTCAGGTCTCATGTAAGTCCAGATATTTTTGATCAAGTCAAGGTTTTCCTTTTAACATCTCAGCGGCGTTTATTTTCATAAGAAAAGATTTGCTCGTTTTGTATTTTATTTTTAAGTGTCTCTTAAGTTGCTTGTGGCAATGAAGTGAATCCTTCGGCCCTAAAGATGGATGCGATGCGATTCTCAGAAACACCGGTAACAAGACTGCACGGTGTTACAGCCCTGAAAACCACAATCAATGCGGTGCCAAGAATAGCTGGCTGGCTGATTGATTGATTGGCTGAAAATCTGACAGAATGTCTAGTTCTTTTCCTGACTAACTGGTTGAGTGACTGTCACTCGCTGTTTCATTGATTGGCTTGTGTGAAGTGAATTTCTGAACTTCTTTGTAACGTGCCCGCTAAGTTGAAATTTTGAGAGTCAATGAATTCTAAGTAGGTAGGTACCTAAACATCCGATATTGCCGGTCGTAATAACATTACATTAACAACAGTCATCATAGTGGTAAATGAAGCGCATTTCCATTCGGCTATTTTTCGCATTTCTTCTGTTCATGTTTGTATGTGTGTGACATACACTTGATCAATACAGCGGCTCATGGTGCATTTTCATTAATGGTTGTGTTACTAGAATACAGAACTAGACAGTGTAACACTGACGCAACTAGATTTGTTATTTCTGACAGTTCTGAACACACTCAATAATGTTTGTATATTGTGTGTGTAATATCTGTCAGGTTTTGTTGACACAACTTAATTCGCCTTTCAAAAATAACATCACCAACCCCTTGTTAAATAGTAATTTACAAATTACTGTCAATATAAAAAAGTTTGCTCTTTTGCAAAGTAGTTGTGTCAACGTTTTAAATTGAATAGAAGAGTGTTGATGATTGATGTACGTATCAATGTGATATATAACTATCAACCTATGGTATGACATGCTAGCATATAACATGTTATATATTTCGACAGGTGTTATTTGTGTGAGGGATGTTACTTGTCATAGAGAAATATGATTCAGCCCTTCGACATTGACTGGACATAATGAAACTGAGTTTAAATACCAACCATTCCCCCATTTCATATAATCGTCAGTGAAATGTTTATTGATGCATGAAGAGTGTAAAACTGGCAGAACAAATGTTGAGTTTATTTAAAGCCTGCCTTCATTACTTAAACTGTTTTCATTTGTCACAATTTCTATTTAGTGTAAAGTCGGAATATTATGTGACTGGGCAACTACGACTAGACTTCCAGGAGAGAGACTGCTTGATTCTTAAGTAACCTAACGACACTGTTTGAAATACAAAGGCTATATGAGATAAGGAAGTGTGAGTAGGTAATTTAGAAGGAAACGATCATGGCTGATTTCAAAGTACTGCCGCATCCTTGAGGAACTTATAAATATCTGAGCTCAAGTTGGAGTAGCCGGTAATACGACAAGGATTCGAACTGAATACCTCAAGATACATATCTAGTGTGTTACCGTTACTGAAATATGCTACGCATTGTGGAATTATTTCAGAAGTCTCAGACTAAACTGTCTGCAGTATATTCATATTGTCTTCGGCGAAAGTTGTGTTCAAACGGGCGATGAAAACACACACACACACACGGCTCTTCTGACCTCATCAGTCGTGTATGTGTTTCTTCTTAAAATGAGCTTTAGCGGTAAATGTAGACGAACAGTAGATGGAATAAATTTGACTCTTTATATAGACTTATGCCCTAGTAGAGATCTTAATGTATTCCATTGAATTGAGACCAAAAGAACAAAATTTCGACGTGAATATTTATTGTAATAGACAAGTTTTTAAACATATTTCTTTGCACAAGTCTATATTACAGACCCTTTTTATCTCCTGTTCTGTTGCGTTGAGTTTTGCGGACATTTTTCTGAACCTTGTTAATTTAGAATATTATTTCAAAAAGAAAAAAGAGAAGTTCAATTCCAGTTGATTTCATTATACTTTTGTGCGTCCTATTCATTTGACTAAAACGAACTTTTCCCTTACGTTTGGAAGCTTGTTCAATATTTTTTCTTTGTTTCTCTGTGGTTGCACTTTCGTAAGTTGGTTATGGGAAATTTCCCTTCTGGAATTATGTGTGCCTTCATTATTGGTAGTATATGTTCGGGAACGTCAGATAGATCTCACAATCAGTTTATTAGTGTTTCATATGAGATGAGAAACGTGATATATCCAAACATAATTAAAGTATTATTCCTCGAGAAGCATGCTTCGTTTACCATATTTATTTCTACTGACAGTTGAAAAGTATTCCTGAGAGGAATAACTACTATGTCTCTAGTAGATATGTAATGTGCTCAGAGTTATCGCTTCTCTTCGGAAAAGAATAGTCATAAGTAATGGATTAATTTTATTCCCATGAATTTGTCATATGGACGGGTGATGTCTGAAAACGTTTAGTGTGAGATTTCGGAGACGGTCTGTGACTTACCTATTTTGCTTTAATTTAATATTATGTACTTTTTATAACGTATAAGATAATTTCTTTAACTTCGTTAGTCTATGTATATTTGTATGCAGCTATTTTATATTTCTGCAGTCAAAATAGAAGGCTTGTTATCTGTACCGTTATCCAGTGGCAATGTTCACTGCGTATCATTGTGCAACGAACATCTAATAATACATACTTTGTAGAACAGGAACTAGAGTATTCAGATTTTTGTCGGAGGTGGGGGGGGGTGTCTTTGTATACTTTGAAGAAAGTAATGCTACCTTAAGCTGAACAAAAAAAAAAAGTTAAATTACAGCTGAACCCTGTTGTTCCAGTATTCCAGCAGATTTCTTTATGAGAGAGTCTTCGACGGTTTCCCTTTGTTCTATATCTGGAAAATTTGCTTCATCTTTTCGTGCATCCAAATATTCTTAGTAATTCGTTCTCAAATACCCTTAATGTCCATGACGGTATTATTTATGGTGTTGGTATTTTTGAACAGCTTATAGCGTATCTAGTAATCTTCATGGACCACGAAACCTTCTTATATAATGCACTGAGGAAGGAGAAGAATCCTCCCAAGCTTGAGATTACGTTGTAAATATGGACCTTTATATTTTATATTGTGTGATTACAGGTAGAGAAGTGCATCTTCTTAGACGGTCAGTGGAGCGAGAATGAATGTATTTTATGATCAGAATCTCAGCTCCCATGGCCATGGAAAGGTTCTACATATTTTTGTTGAAACCTCTGTAAACTCTAGAGGTGAAATGTATTCCATTGTGACAGACTCTCATAACCCATGCACTTAAACTTATCCTGAACGCAATAACACTTGAGGTGTTATATACCAGAGTTAAAACATGCAAGGTGGGAGATGGAAGGTCATTATTAAATAGGATATTAATATGACATCTGGATAAATCTGGCTCAGAATAGGGCCCGCCACTCGGCTCTATACTGAGCCAGATTCATCAAATTCACATCCTTACGATCTATTTTAACATTACCCTGTCATATGTCTACATCTAAACTGGTCTCCTTCCTTTAGGTTTTGGATTTGTTTCTCGTATCTTTCATGAGTGATTTATAATTGTTGGGGTGGAAGAATGGTGAATAGTGTGTGTTCTTCACAGTTGGTATCAGTAGAATTATCGTACTAATTAACGAACAGACACCTTGTTTTAAACAGTGTTAACATTTTCTCTCTAACTTTAGTTTATTTATTTCGCCTTTAATATTTCTTCCTCGCTTTATTTCTATCTTTCTCTTAATGGGAAAACGTTTCTAAGGCGCCTGTTAACCTTCGTCCCTTCTGTCTGTAATACTTACCCATGTTATAGCATGTTGTTCCTACAGATCGCTTAATCTTTCTGTAAAATTTTATATAGGAATTAATTCTTTTTCATCATCACAGAATTTTCCCAGTGCGTCTTGATCATTTCTATAAGTTTGTGTAGCTTATGATTATCTTTAGAACTGCAGCTTCATAAAACGCGTATATGGAGATTAACTCTTATAGCACAGTGGTTACTAAGTGTATCACATGCAGTAACTCTGCGCGTATTTATTAGTTTCGTTTGATTTTCAGAAGAAAAAGAAATTCTTCTCTAAATAGCGTCACCCAATTTATATTTGTAATAGATAAGTTGTTTTATTTTAAATATAAATTGAGTTTTAAATTATATATTTTTTAGTTTAGTTTAGCGTGAATTGTTTTTTCAACTGTCAAAATGAGACAATAATTCATGCAGCACCTAATGGAAGAAGATATATAGAAACATGTTCAACACGCAGAGTGAATTTGGAATTCCCAGAATTCGTCGAATTTTTTGATTGTATCCCCAGCTTCCAGCAATGCACCGCACTAGACTTGTCATAAATGGCAGCCCTGAATGTGTTATTAAATTATTGGTTATAGGTATAGAATTGGTTTGTATTTCCTGACCTGTAAAACACGAAAGCAATGCTTTTTGCTGGAACACATTAATTCTGCCCCCAAGCGATCTGCATGGCTTGTAGCAGGACTGTTTTAGTTACTTCTTATATTATAATATCAGGTCTTTGGTTACATCAAACGATTTTTAGCTTGAAGATGACCGTATTCTGGGTTGTAGCGCCGTGTAGTCTGGTATACGTTTACCGACGTTTCATAGGTGCTTGCTGCCTCCATCATCTGGCCAATGCCCTGAAGGCACCGATCTTGATACTAGCTGCCTCAAGAACCAGGCACACTCGAATATGAATTCTGCAGCTGGCGTGTGATGAAGAGAGAGAGAGACGGCGGATGACATTGTTTGGTGGCAAGCTGTAGGTGTGTCCTTGGTTTCACTGAGCAGTAGAGAGAGATGGTGTTTCGAGGAGTGTGAGCGAATGAGGGGGTAGGTAATTTGTTGTTCCATTTTCCGCGTGTTTTAGTTTCAGCTATGCAACTTGGCATGCTCCCTTCTTGTTCCGAGTGCACTCTTTTCTTTTTTCTCTTGCCCTTTCTTCCGCTGTGATTTTCTCGTTTGCTCATTGTTATTCTGGAGACTTTCATGTTGTTCGACTCTTTTTTGTCTTAGCTGACTTCTCCAGCTTGAACGGAAAGCTTCTGCCGTCTTGAACATACTGCAGGAAACAAAAGAGATTTCACAGTGTTGCTCCTCTCGGGTTTCGTTCTAACCACAATTCACGAATGGCACAGGTCGACTAACTGCCGGATTGGAATACTGACTTGCTTTCCTTTTAACGCTGTTTTAACAAATGATTCTGACGAGAACCGTGGTTTCTCTCCTTCCGAAAACATACCTTAAAGATTCATGTCCTTCTTGAGGTAATATTTCAGTATTCTGAGTTATGTTACTGATTATATTTTCACACTTCTTTTGACGTAAATACGTCTATACGGAAAGGTCATTCGGCAAAAAAGTGAAAGGAAAACGTGTAAGATCCGTATCAACAAATCGACAACAATGGTTACCTAGGGAACATTACATTACAGTGACGTATTTACGTCAGATTCTCCGGAACCGTGGCTCCACTGTGAACTTTTTCCCAGAGAATAAGATATCTTAAAAACACTTTTGAATTTTTTAGGAGGTAGGTGCATGTTCACTGGACTGAAATGTTTGGGATATTGCTGTGCGAAATGTGACGCCTGAAAATGTGTTTTAAAAACACGAAATTAATCGCCACAGAGTACATGCTAAGTAGATTTTGATGTTAGCACGGCTGTGAGTCCAAATATGGCTGTCTTCTGGGTTATAGCCTCGTGTAGTGTGGTAGAAGTTTATCAACGTTGCACAGATATTTCTGCTTCCATCATCAGGACACATCGCTGTGATGATGGAGGCAGCAAGAACTTCTGAAGCGTTGATAAACTTCTATCAGACTACACGGCGCTTCAGCCCAGAAGACAGTGATCTTCGGACTGTTTACAAAGGAGAGGAAAGGGGTTTTGGTTCTGGAAGGTATTCCAAATCTTTGTCCTCAGTTCTCGGATTCCATCCTAGCTAATGGACACTGAGGTCACTTGACACACACGTAAAATGACAGGACCGTGAAGGTACTCAGTCAGATGTCAATGCTTTACCCGATTAGACACCAGAAAGCGTTGTTCCATTAATCCTGTCATTATTCACGAACCTTCCATCCATGTACAATACTTTGCATCACATTAATGTTTGTTTGTTTGTTGATTTATTTAACTGCCAAGGTTGTACGGCACCGAATGGTGGGAAAATGACCGAGTGGTTAATTCAGAGACGTGTCGAAGGAAAGGTACATAACGAGATACATCTCTGACATACAGGTCAAATTAGAACTTAGGAATTACGTGACATGGAGCTGGAGGTTTACGCTGACAGTATAGAAACAGAAAGAGAGTGATTAAGACAGTAATTAAGGAAGAAACAAGCAGGAAAATAAATAAAAGGAAAGACAAATAAGGTAGCGTTGAAGGAAAGCTGAACATGTGTAAATTATTATTAATATATGCATGCTTGCAGACATGTTGCAAGGAGCACAAATGATGTAAAGTTGGTAACAGTGATAACTGTAGCGTGAGCGAAGAGCAGCGTATGTGCCCGTCCATATCTGTATTTCGGGATTTTCTAGAAGGTATGATGAACCCGCAATAGAAGTGTCATTGTTGGAGAACATTGTTGCATAAAAATAGGATGGTATTGCAGTAACACGTGTAAAAATGAGTGCGACAAGGACTTGATGCCATTGTTGCGTAACACCGTGAACCTAAGTCATTGTTCAACATATTGTTTCGCAAGTGACCGCGGAATGCATTAATGCGTCAGTGATCTCTTGGTCCAGTCTGAAATATATTGTATATATTTGTAAATTCGATAAGCTTCACGATTCTTGTTTAGTGCGCGTAATGTAAACCAATTTATTGGACAGCTGCTCAGGTTAATGCTCTGAAACATTAAGAAGTTGCTGAAGATAAACACTTTTATGTCTGTTGAAAATTGGTATCTCTAGCTTCTCGAAATCCTCGCCAAGGAACTAATGTTTGTGTAACTTTGTTAATGGAGTTTGCATTTTCAATTACTGTGCCGTGTTCCTACGATGCTGACTCCCTGCAAAAGACACTTGGAAAGTTAATTTAATATTTTGTATAGGATCATGAAAACATTAGCCTTCAAAACCTCTTCACGGAGTATGTCTGGCTCAGATGTAATAAGTTTAACTTGGCATTCAGGTTTCTGCGGCCACGTATTTGAGAGGTATCTGGTTCCAATCTCGGCCTGGGACAAGCATTGTGACAGAGGTTTGCACTACATACGCGTACCTACTAATCATTCATGATCACTTTTATGTTTTATTCTGAGCTATATAACCTGTGCAGATAAAATAGAATTTTTATATAAGCTTATGTGATGGATTCCAGTCTATCTTCTGTATTTATAAATCCTCTCTTTTTTAAGGATTAAAATTGAAGTAGTTTTTATCGAAAAAATTGTTTGGTCCCAAGAATGGCGAGTGAAGTATAATCCGGATTTCAGTCTAAGGTATGATAGCTTAACAGTTTAAAGAGGAAACAATAACTAAAATGTGACGGAAATTAGTTTCCTGGAATATTTGTTTCTGTTCATTATTTTATTTTGCACTTTGCCTTCTGGAATTTTTCTGAGGAGTCACATTTCTTTTGAAACAGCAAAGGATAAAAACCCGACCGTCCATAAAACGTGTAAAATATTTAATGTGTTCGTGGAAAACGTAAAAAGGAAATAAATAAAAAAGTAAATGAAGACAGGCTTAGCATTGTGAGCTGCTCACTGAATTTTACCTGGATTTTCTAACATTTGATTTGAATCAAATATAAAGATGGCATGCATATTCTTTTAAGAAGTACCGGTACCGATGTTAAACGAAAGTTTCCCGAGTCCGAAATATGTTTTTATTATTTGATATTCCATTATAAGCATGTTTTTTTTATATGAACAACAATACGGCAAACGATAAAGCAAAATCGAAGTGTAGAAAGAATTAAGAACTTCAAGAAACTCTCTGCCTTTTATGGAAACTGCAGATTCATTACCGTCTTCGTTGGAGCCCGCCACAAGGCCATATGGTGAGAAAGATAAATTTAATCCACATCTTCCCATTCTGTTTTTTCTATTTGAGACCAATTTTAATATTATCGCCCATCTGTGCCTGTCTTCCAAGCGGTATCTTTACTTAAAGTTCTTTAACAGAAGGTTTATACGCATTCATATCTCCCACGAGTGGCACCTCTTCGCTTTACAAATGAAATATGACAAAAAGTACGGCTTATTATTTTTATTTTGGTTTCATAAATCTTCCCGCTACAGTAACAAATTTGTAGATTTTTTAGAGAAAATTTGCTGTTTTTTCTCTGCAAATGATTTCTTTACTTCAGTCGCATTTAGGTATTTTCTCCAGTGTCTTTCCACGCATAGTGTTTTCAGTACGCCTTATAGTTCGGCAATCAGACAGACAAAGCAGAGGCCTTGCTCGTCCTATACACTTGACTGCTGTTGAATACCAATCATTTATTGTATGGTTGTTGACTGGGACAAAAGAATTTACGTCCCCCTAAGAACTGTTAATTTTTGCATCATTGCATTTTATGTTAAACTTCCGGCAAACAGCGCTAATTTCACATTGATATTAGTAACATAACCAACATAATCAACATATAAATGTAACAGAATTCAACAAGGACATAACTCTCTTCTGGTATTGATGATGTTCACCATTTTGATTAACCTCGTTACAAGCTTCAGACACTAGGTCACAGTTTATCAACGTCAAGAAGACAGCCCATGGCAGACTGATGTAAATTTGATATAATCACGACACGACGTTATTATTCAGGGTTCGTAACATGTTTAAGTGTCACATCGCGGGACGCTGTATGCAGGGGAACTCTTTGTTGTGACGGGCTAAACGTCCCTACGGAATAAAATATTTTTCCAAGGTTGTCGTAAAGTCTGTCACTGGTTACCAAAAGATAGAAAATTATTATATATTATGAATTCAGTAATAGCAGTTATAATAGTTTTTATGAATGTACTGTAGTAATGGATAATATAAGGAATATAAGAGAATTTTGACTTATATTCCGTACCTAAATTTAAGGCATTTTCTGTTTCAAGACCATTGTACCCTGGCATGGAACAAGACGGGCAGGGAAGCCGACACAAAATATCGTGACACTGTGAATTGTGGTTTATTGGCCTGTACACTATCCCCTTTAATGACTATCGGACGAGTTATTAATCGCAGTATAATGTACGCCCAGTTTCGCAACTGTTCTTTGCCAACTCAAATACGCACTAGCGTGGGTGAAGAAGGATGCTTGCTGTTAAGCAGTCTTCAGATCGGTTGCACTATGACGCGTTTTAAATGCTTTTTCCTCCCATGTTTACTCTGGTCGCAAATAAAATTCCCCCACATTGAAGCGACTACAAGCAAAACGCTTACTATAGAGTGCCTTGAAAATGCAGCGTTAAATTTCCTAGTCCTGTGGTAATCCCAATCTGGTTCATTGCAGTGTCCGTAAAACCGAACCTCGTATCCGGCTGGTAGTCACTCACCTTGTATTCTGTATGTTCGGTTTTCTAATCTCGGCTCGGACACCAGCTATCCTCAGTGAAGTTCCTTGTGCTTCTCTTCAGACTCTCCTGGCAAATGATGGAACAGTACCTTGAATTAAGTCACACCTGCTTCCTTGCATATTCTTTATACCAATTCATTGTCGTCCTACCATCCGATGCTATGTAGTCTGAGCGTTCTTTAATAAGCCGTCTTGTGTAGCAGAGATGACTTATCGCCCTGATGATGGAGGCAGCAAAGACCAGTTATTTATTCATACAGACAGACTGACAGTGCGGCGCTTGTGGGCGCTCTGCAGGGTTACGGATGCGCCTAAGAACGGTTGAAAGTTGGATGGATATCCATCGTTTCATCTGACGAATCATGAGAAGGCAACCCAACTTTGTGCACACAGTTGTACGGTCTCCGTTTTAAGTCGTGAATTCTTCGCTATTTTCTCTTAATTACAATGACACCGCGCAACTTGGTTCTGCAGCAGTTTTATACAGCGTAGTGAGGATAGTACTGTGTTCAACAAGAGGGCGTCTATTAATCAACATGCCACCCCTAAGCCCGTGGTGGTAATCCTAGTACAAAACCCTATCACTTCCTTGCTACAATCCGTTTAATTCTGTGTTCTTGTTAGAAACCAGTTCAAGCTTTCAAGCTATTTTTTTATCCCTGTGTTACGTTTATCAAAGAAATCCCTTGAATTAAGAATTGAGTGGCGGGTCCAGCATTGTGCTGGGGGCAGGATAGACTTGCCAAGGCGTTCTTATGCTTGTCTGATATTATTCATAAACCTACCGTGTCAAAAGGCTGAGAAAAAGTGCAACAACCATCATAATTCTTACCCTCGACGCAAAAGTAATTAAATGGAGTGGCATACAGAACACATATTTAAATGAAAACTGTGTAGAATATTTTGGTCAGAAAAGCGAAGGGAATAATCACCCTTGGCAGCATTAGGCGTAGGTGTAGGTATGTTATTGAAATGTATCTGTAGTGTGATGTCCTTTGGAGAAGATTTATCTGCGTTAGGAAACCTATGGTTCACTGGTAAAATTCTCTGAACACGTTGATAAATCTGCATGTATTTTAAAAGCAGAAAATATCTTGACTACTTGCGTTACTAACATTGAAAGATCTTTATATTTAATTTATGGGTTTGATGATAGAAAGTACTGCTTGTTTAATGGGTACTATACTTAAATTAACAAAGTAGATATTAATAAATATCAGCGGTGGTTTTTTTGTCTTTTAATGCAATTTTAGTTAACTCCATAAATAAAAATTCTCCTCGAGAAGCTTGTAGCCGCTCAGCTGGTCACAAAATTTTCCTCCGTTTTGTATAACCCTGTGTTTATTTCCGTGTTCGCAAGAGTCTGCCTCTGGTTCCTATCCTGGGCCATTAGAGATCCTCACATCTTAGTCAAGATCCATTTCAGTATTGTCCTCTTACCTGCGGATAGATCTTCATACATATCTTCAAGTTCTCACGGCGGCGAATATGGAGATGTCTTCTGGGATGTTGATCCGAGTACTTCGGTAGAAATCGAAAGACGTTTCGGAGGTGCTTGCTGCCTCCATCATGAGGTACATCGACTGTTTTCTACAACAATACACTCACAACTTCCCAGGAGACGGTCATATTCATTACCACGCGGAGGAGAAATCCATTTTTCATGACAAAGGAGACTGGTCGAGATATTGAACTGTGCTTGGATTTCGAATGTTGGATTTTAAAACTGATCTTGTTGTTTGTGTACTCGAATGGTTTTTAAAAGCATTTCCATTTTAACCGTTTGTTGTATAACCACAAGTTTTCCCTTTATTAAAATGTGTAAATTATTTGACTCGATCGTGTTTCAAGGATAGTTGCACGCGTCGTTCATTTGTTTCCCCGAGTGCTGCACTCGGCGGTCGTCAAGTGACACACTCAGCATCAAACTCCGACCACCATACCGTTATTCAGTCCGTATGGGTACTTCAAAAGTAACCATGCTTCTGGAAAAACGACACAACTCCACCAAAAATTTGGTACTGTATCTAGTATTATTGTTACCAATAAAACTAAGAATGACGATGTTAATGGTCGCTTGTTCTAATCTGGTATTTGCTTGTGTTGGCCAGCACAGGTAAACGGGGAATTCAGAGTTCTGCCTCATTCCTCATCCTGGGTCTGTTTTCATCACTGTTATGAACGCCCTGGGGCTTACAGAAACATTACCGCTTACCTGGCTACAATGCCGTTTGCTGTGTAACGCTCCATGGTCTCAGGATAAAAAAGCATATTATGGATTAAATAAAAGGCAAACCCACCTGTGCCATTAACTAATGAATAGTTCTGGGAGTTAGTGACTGCTGACCTTTAAATTTTATACAATACCCAAATCTATCTTTGCCAAATTTCTGAAAACAGGGTTTATTTGTAATTTGTACACGGCATGAAATATAAATCTAATTAATGTGTACTGCTTCACATTCGGGAGGTCGACGAAACACTGTCAGATTTAGAGGAAATGTACTGTCGAATGAGGGATGATTATTAACGGTTACATGGGAATGACATGCATAGGGCTGGTCGTAGCCTATTTTACGTTGGTGTTTCAGTGTTTTTAATCGTCTGAAGCACCAAGGTATAGTGGATGATCGTAACTCGTACCATCTGCGTTCCAAGTTCATGACATCAAGTACAAACTCAGTGATGCAATTATTTTTTTATTTTATAGTTCGGCTAGTCAGGAATTTTTTTAACCTCGAATGCTTATTACCATATTTGGCGTCAGACAATTCTAAGCCAGTTCATTTTATCGCGTTTTTTAAATTGAAACTCTGATTCACGCCCGGGTCTCACAAACGGTATTTTCATTCGAGATTCCCTGACCGAAATTGTGCATTCATCTACACCAGTGGTATTCAACCTGGGGTACGCGAAGACATCTTAGGGGGTACGTGAAATTAATTTTTTTTTATGATAAACACTGAATAATCAGGGCCACATTTAGGGTTAGCCACAGGAGAACCGGACGTAAGGACATTCGATTTGGGAGCGCCATTTCTCTCTCTCTTTCCTTTATGCGATTCTTATCTGGGCGGCTAGTTTCATTTTATTCCACATAGAGCTTTGGAACCTGACTGAACACTATTGGGCGGGATTTAAACATATAAATTTGCTTTGCTAAAATACCTTTGTCTGGTTGAATGATCGTTCACCTCTGCTTAGGCATGTGAACGTGAGGCCAGCAGTCAAGCTAGTCGGTTTTGGCTCTCTGGAGGTGTTACACCACGGATTTATTTATTTATTTATTTAAAATACCTTTGTTCCTTTATTAATTTTTATATGATAGGCAATAATATATTTGTTATTTAATAGCTTGATTCTCCTTTCTCTCATTTAAAACTTATTATTTAATACGTTGTTTTGGATTTAATTTATTTAATTTATTTTAGATATAAATTATATACTATGCATAACTTGAATTATACACCAACAACTTTGGGGGTGCAAAGTTGAAGAGAAATTTTATCTAAAGGTACGCGAACAAAAAAGGTTTAATACGACTGATATACAGTATTCATGCTACATGTTCCGTGAAATGTAACTGAATGCTGAACATTTGGATGATTTGAAGGAATCGTGCCCTTAGCCGAAACACGTGGATTGGTTTGCTGGACTTTGAAACGCAACGGTGCAATTGGAAAGACATATATAATGGTATAATGATTGTAACAACACCATTGTCATTCTGTTTCCATTGTCGTGACTTAGAATCCATGTTAAGCTTTAGATTACGTAAATTGAGGTGGCTTTTGTGTGGCGTTCTTTGGAATTACCAGCTGTGTAGCTAATAGCAGACGGGGAATAATTTTAATGGTGAAATGTTTGTTATACGTCACATTGTATATAAATCTGAAAACTTTGATTTGTATGGAGAATGAATCTGTGATAAACGCTGCTGAACCGCGTCACAATACGTGACGCTTTGTGGTATGCGTTGATAAAAGTGGCCCTTGAGTGATGTTAAGTACATTTGAAATCGTCACACTATTTCCATGCAGTCGTTATATTTTCCTTTCTTTACAATTTGATATTATTTTTCTTTTTATGTCTGTGTCTTGTATTTCCTTCAATATTTTGCATCACATCTTCTTCCCATTATTTGATATTTGTGCCTATATATCTCAATCCAGAATTTGTCTTCATGTATCAGTTTTATTATTTTCTGATGCTATTGTAAGGGTGGTTTTGAAAATCCGTCAATTATTATCTTTTAATCCGCGATCTAATTTGACTTTTGTCTGCGACTGTCGGTATTTCTGTCCCAGCTCTTTGTTTTAATCTGAACTTCTTTATTCCTTTCTTGTATTTATTTCTGAGCTGTGTTCGCGCCTCTTTCATTAAATTTTCTTTAATTTTCGCTTTTCTTTGTCAGACTTATTTTTCTTATTTCGTCTTCATTTATATCACTAATTATTTTCTGTTTTTTTCTCTATTCTTCCTTACCTTGTTTCTCTCTATCTTCTTTCACTCTCACATAGTAGCACTAAATGGAACAAATTACATGCTAATACTACGGTATATGTCAATTGATTTTTTGTTCTTATTTACAATTAAGCTTGTTTGTTTTAGAAATAAATCCTCATAGTTGTTTTGTACTGTGGAAATGAAACCCTTATTTACAATCTTTCCCTGTATATCAGTTGTCATAACACCAAGAGAGAAATTCTTAAGATGCCTTATCACCTTGTCATGTACTTACTATTTCTAGAGCTAATGAATGTAATGCCAGACGAAAAAGTCGTTATCAGATTCCCCAATAATTGATCTTTGTATTATTGCGTACATTCACTGCTATCGTGTTATCAGTACAATTATATCTTTAAAAGAGAAAATTTAAAGTTGAAAAGGTTCATGTGAAAGACATTAATTAAATTTAGCAGGCTCTGTAGACTACCTGAAATACAATTACAAACGCTTTTAGCCCCTCTTTCCCCTCTTAGTTTCAACATCGTGTAAAAATTTGCATTCATTGCTTAAAACGTGTATTTAATATTGCCCTGAAAGAAGGGTTCGGTCTATAACACAACATGTAGAAGCAATTGACCAAAGTGGCACATTTATTATCCACACCCAGATTTCGAAAGTGACTGTCGAGTTCTTGAAAGTGTCACATGCCGAAATTTACATTCAAGCGCGTTTGCTCTGTGGGAGACTGTAATGGTGGCATCAGGCAGTATAATCTACTACAACGAGACTACGTACGTAACAACGCCTCCCCTAGACCTGGATATTTTATCCTCAGCGATCTGTCATAACAATACAGTTAGGCAGGCAAAATATGTTTCTCCTTTACTAATATTGCAACATTTTGAAGCGAACTCTGGCTTAGCGATGTTAAACCTTGGAGTTCAGACAGGGTTACCAATCGGAATAGAAGTATCGTAGGTTGTTCACGAATAAGAACTAAAAAATATGGGGTGAAAGAACCTGACTCGAAACAGACAGTTCTGCTTAAATATAAAAATGCGCAAGAGAGGGAATAATTTGATTTCATAACATATTTAAATTACTAGAAATGTTTATTAGGCCGTTCTAGCATGTGTCTCTATTATGTTACAGTTTCGATACTCAGCAGTGAATTGGATGCTAAATGCTTAGTGAAGTACAGTACTTAACGCGAGAGCTGTACCCCAATCCATAAATGCTGCGAGGCTTCAGGAACAAGACGCGGGCTTAGATGGGGACACAATTTGGGGCAGGGAAAGCAGGGAGGGATGAGCAATCAAAGTATTTGGCTTTCTGTGGATCTCAGAAACAAATGCTCGTTAAAGCACGAAACTGTGGATCGGTTGACTGACATGTTATGTTGTAACTGGTAGTCCATTCGGTATTAGGGAAGTGTTCAAGTTCAAAACCAGATAGGGGCATTTTATAAACAATACAATGTTGCATGATTTTGCATGTGAAGTTTATAGGAACCAGGCGCGTAGCATCTAAGACTGGTTGTTCATTCCAGGTTGTGTAAAAGCCCATCGTTTGGTTAGAAAATTATTACGGGACACGCACACTGATGCGGTAGTACCATAAGCCCGTCTCTCTTTTTTGATAAGGAAATTTTGCACCTTGCAGATATAAAAGCCTGCTTATTTAAAACATACCGTCTGTGGTTGGCGTCATTTTTTAATATCAGGTCAGTTGCTAAAATCCTAATTACGGCCACAGTGAAGTAATTCTCTCTGCTCATTCAATGTGACCATAATGAATTTCTCTTGCCTTTTGTTAAACTTCGCAACATTGAATTCAATTGTTACTTCATCTTAAACTTCTAAACCAACTATTATTGTACGTACAACCGAGACTAACTTCAGATAAAAGCGACACAACGAATTTCACACAAAGGAAGGAAATGGCTGTCGTGTTTTAGCGTAAAGACATAATTTTAGATGGTGACTTAATGTTTTGGTCGATTTAATAGGACTAAAGTAAACTCTTCAGTGTTATATGTCGCAGGGAGAGGTTATTTGCTCTATTCATTTGGCCTGTGTAAGTATCATGGGGTGTAAATAAAACGCCTGGATCCACTTAACAATGTAGCCATTACCTTTAAACAACTGTTTGTGTTCTTCTGTGCTAGGGAATAGTTTTTCTTGGTGGTAAACGTTGTCATTTGTCTAAATCTGTGATACGTAAACAAAGAAAATTCGTAGGATGACCCAAAGATGAAGAATAAGAGACCTGTAATACGTAGATACCAGCTGTATCAGAAATAACGTTCAAGAAGTTCAGTGTATACTTTACAGTGAAGTGTGAAATTTGTCTTATGTTTCAATTTTATACAGACCTGAGTTATTGTGAAAAACTGGTTTACTCTTTCAAGAACCAATGCTGTTGGCCGTGCGGTCTTACAATTATCTTTGTTTCGGAGGAAAATCTCTATGGTGTCTTCAGGGAGCCAAAACTCAGAAGACCCCACAAGCTACACCGTTAAGACGTAAAGAGGGCATGGAGACAAATCTAGTTAATCTTTTGCATTATCAGGATATTACATGACCGGTTTCAAAGAATTAGACTACAATAGTGTGAATTAATAACACCATAGTGAAAAGTGTATTTTTGGATAAAGGATGCACGTTTCACATATTAACCAGGCTTTATCTCTAAATAGGGGTTGAGCTACAAGTATGTGCTCTCTGTAGTTTTAGATGAATAACTCTTCTAAGTTTGATAGAGGTGAACTCAGTGAAACACGACGTAGCAACACGTAGAAGGAAATACGTCACGTCCTTTTCTCTTTACCCAGAGCCTGGTAAAACGTTAAATCTGATGCTTTTTGAAATACGGCATTACCTGCTTTGTATGATTTGAGGTTTTCACAGCGGTAAGTATGAAGATTTCTGTCTTCTGGGTTGTTGCGCTGTGTAGTCTGGTAGCTGTTAACCAACGTTTCAGAGGTCATACTGCCTCCGTCATCAGGGCGATGAGTATGAAGATTTCTGTCTTCTGGTTTGTTGCGCTGTGTAGTCTGGTAGATATTCACCAACGTTTCAGAGGTCATACTGCCTCCGTCATCAGGGCGATGATATCGCCCTGATGCTACACGGCGCAACAACTCAGAAGACAGAAATCATCATTACCTGCTTTTTTACTATCACACACACATTTGTATGTGAACTCGAAATTGAATTGTTGCATAAGAAATATTATTTCCGTTCCAACATCAATTATTACTTTTTATTCACTTAAAAACAAAGAACCTCACACGTTTGTGAATCAGAGGGACGCCTTAATTGGGTTTTCTTCCAACTATAAATTTGGTTCCCTTACTCCGTTTCATCGCGCCATCTCTTCTCCATTCTGTGTGATCCGTTTCCGTTCGTTTTGTTCTAGAAGCGGCAGTGCTCATTTGGGTACAAAAATATATTCCCTCATTCCACTCACACGTCCCATAAAAAGTGCTCGGGTCACATTCTCAATGAATACCAGTTTTTTTCCAATGAGTTTGATACAATGTATTATATTTTTTATTAGTTCGCATTGAATATCAGTGAATAATAGAGTTTAACAGTCATACATACTTTTACGTACAAAACCCTGTTGACGTCATGAGTGCACCTATCAATAACTCAGTTTCGATCAACGCTTTTACTCTTGTATTATGAATTATTAGGTACGATTTAGACGTCATTTGAACGCAGGGATAGACATTATGGTCATTTGGAAACAGAGAAAAATATTACATAAAATCCATCTACCAATTTAATGCTTAGTGACTGAAAACTGTCATAACTGTTTTTGTAATTGTACTATCAGCCGGGACAGATTAGTAAAATGATTACATGGAGCTTCACCTCCTCTCCCCCAATGTTTTAAATATGTTGCAAGAATGAGGGAAATTGGAAATTCATACGAAATTTTGTTCACAAGACCTCAAAGACACAGACCTAGGCGTAAGTGGAATGATGACAAACTTAAAGATGGCTGTCTTATGATGATGGACGCAGGAAGCATATCTGAAACGTCGGTAAATTTCTACAAGTCTACACGGCGTAATAATCAAGAAAACACCACATTCATTCTCGCCACCGTGAGAACCTGAAATGTCATGGTGATAAAACTTGTTTAAATGTAACGTGGAGGAACATGATAAGTTGTGTACTGAATTGAAATGGGTCAAAGTGTGGTCGAATGGCGGAATGGATTTTTGGTTGGAAGCCTTTTACACACCATCATGACACAACTTCCCTGATTAGTAGTTAGCTGAAGTATAAGTTTAACTCTTTAAACTAGAGAGAGAGAGTTAGGAAGGATAGCAAAGATAAAATTGGTGGTGAGAAGTGTGAGACATTATTTCTTTTTTTGGGGGGGGGGAGGATAAAGAGCATCTTACAGTTAGAAGGTTAGAAGGTTCTGAGGCACTGCCCACTCGTCTTTCTGGTGAGAATATAGTAATAATTTTAAACCTAAATTAGTTGGAATAATATTTAAGAATTCAGCCCATATCGCAAAGAAAACACAGCACATTACCATTACAAAGATCATTTGGTTAACGCTGTTTAAGGAAATAATCGTTGTTTACAGGGAGAATCATATAAACGCATATTTACAAAATGCAGCGTTTCTGGTAATTGAAGCAGTTGGTGTGTATAGTAACCGCTTAGGTTTAAAGGGTTAATCCCGAAAGAGTTTGTGACGCGGTTATATGTAACCACGGAGGTCACTCACCCTGAACGTTTGTTTAAAGAACGAAACATGATTCCATTTTCGTATAGTAGTACGACTATACAGGTGAATTATATGTAGGCCTGTTAGTACCACAGGAGCGTAGTAATCTGCTGCTTGCAATTTTTACTTTGTGACGCCATGAGTATGCACTGATGCGTGTGTAAGCGGAAATGAAAATTCTTTGGGGTCATTGGCTGACTCGTTTTGTTTCAAACACTTGGTAAAATGAATAAAAGGAGTTTTCGATAACAGTAAATTTTTTAAAAAAGGGAGTTAAAAGAGAATATAATTCATATTTAAAAATAAAACATTTTAGTGTAATATTTCCTTAGGCAAAAGACTGAAATGAAATAGAGAACATGACATGTGTTAGATGTAAATTGCTGTGAAGTTTTTAAACACTTTTGAACGCTAAAATTTCTTGGAACATTGTTTCGTACTTTTCAACTGACAACAAAAGAAAATTAACTTCCCTGTAGGAATAAGGCACGCCTTTTTTTTAGGATACTCAATTTATGCACTGTTTTAAGTTCATTTGAATAGTTCTGGATACACTATGCAATGAAAAAACGACAAGGACTTAAATTTAATTAAATAAAATTAAATTACATTAAATTAAATGATTTTATTTTCTTAGGTTGCATAGCGTTGTAATATAATTCACTTTGTTCGGAAACAAGTATGACACTACAGTTACCACGGTTGCATTGGATAAAATCCCGTTATGTTTCAACCTTTATAAGGCCAAGGTATGTCATCCAAGTTGTATAGCAATCTCTCTGATAAATTGTTAAATACGATCAGGAAGTCTGGGCAATGATGTGCTGTGTTGTAAATGTACCTAGCTTTTAAACAAATTTTAAATGTTTAAAATGCATTATAGGCAAAAACTACAAAACTTATAAACAACATCCAATTCTGATGTCTTGAACTTATTAAAACATAATTTCATTTGTAAAACTTTTAGTGAAATGACGCTCATTGACAGAAAGTGGGCGCTTATATTGTTTGGTCTGTTATGAACAGAAACGCGTTTGTTCCTTCTAATATAATACCAGCTGATGAGTAATAAATGCTGTTGGTTATTTCAGTTAGTTATAGTCAGTATCAGAAGCAGTTTACTTTAACGTAAGCCCTTATATCGACTTGCGTGGTTACACAGAACAGCACAGAGTATCTGTAACACCCTGTTATTAGGACAAGAACAGGGAATAGAGGAATCAAGAGGATTAAGTACAGAAGTAGCAAGAAGATAAGAAAGGTGGGATAGAAAAAGTGTGAGCAGTAGGGAGTGGTTGGTAAAGATATCTAGAAGTCAGCGAGTCAAACTGATCTATCTCCATGTTCTGTCATGTGTTTAGAACACAGTTACCATTGTGAATGCAGAATAGGACTTGTTGCTGTATTTATTCATTCTGCGTTGACTGAATAACGTGATTGCAGACTGAAGAAAATCAGATATACAATAACAAAATGGAAAGAAATGCTTTGTTTTGTAGAACGAAAGATGATATGGTAAAGCAACAAATGTACTAAGAGTATTCTTTTTCTTGTTGCATGAACGAAAGGACACACGGTGTCAGTGCCGATTTAATTAATAATGGGTTTCACACATGTCACTTTGAATCATTATTTATATGCTCGTTTTGGGAGATGGTAACGAACGTTTAGGTTCCATAAAATGGGAAGAATTTATTGAAGAGCTGGGCCACTATCAGCTTCTCAAGGATGACCGTGCTTCAGGGATTTAGATACATCTGAACCTCGTATACTAGTCAGAGTTTGCTTCTTGGTGGTGGTGGACTTTTCGTTGTGGGAACAAAAAGGATGGTCAGTAGGATTATCCGATCAGCGTCCATACTACAGAATGAAGAGACGAGATGACTGGCTACTGCAGTGGAGCCATCTTGTAGTACAGTCGGTTGGTTTCTCGTCTGTTGGAGGAGATGGGATTTTTAAAGCTTGCGGCGTCCCCTAATTCCAAAAATATTGTGTCTTGAGCTCGATATCCCATGGGTCTCCCCCCCCCCCCCCCGGGTTACTGCACTCATGTTTCCCTTGTTCTGTGTCTGTTTTATTTAGAGGTTTGTGTCTTGGTACCCTTGAAGAACACACCGCCTGCTCTCTGTCTGTCGGATGCATGTAGATACATCGTCTTAACTATAAATAACACACTGTAGTCTACTTAAGAGTCTGTGTACGTCGTTAGTAGTAGAGACCTGCGTTCTACTTCCGTTACCCTAGTGTAATTTATCCTTTTTCCATTCACGATTATGTGATTTGTAAAGATTTGAATGACATGAATGAGTACGTAGTCCCGCTGACTAAAAATAAATGCAAGTTTTAAACAGGTGGCATTACAAATGTGGTTTATTATTTACCGTGTCAATTCATAGTGAAGCTTGGACATAGATCGCTTTATGATGCTACGCTAAAATACCTATTATAGTCTCCTAGCAACGAGACAATTGATTAAGAGTGGGAAGTATTAAAGAGATTAAAGGACGAAATATATGTGGGGGAAAATTATTCAAAAGAATAAATTGGGGTTATAATTATTAAACATTATAACTGTAAAATATTACATTACTTTGTTCGTAGATTTTATTTTTACTGAGTGTTTGAAATTTTTACTTTTTTCCTCCCTAAAATGTCCTACAAAGTGCACTAAAGGGATTTGTGGTTTCAGAAGTTAATTCGAACTGAAACAGGCCGGAGGACCTAATCCGTAAAAGCTGAAGAAAAATAATTATTTTATTTAGTTAGCCTGTTTAGTCCCTGATACCAGAGCCATTTAATATTTCCTGTCTTATTAAGACATCTCCAGTTGTCCTCCGAATATTTACTATTATATCCGAAAATGTTACTGAATTATTTAGGACCATACACGATACATAACGAAGCTGACAGATACCTTTATCATTTCGTGATGCGTCTCCAAAAATAAAACAGTTCCCTTTACTCTGCCCACTGTTTTCTGTCTTCATTGACAGTCGGAGTGTTCAGTTTCGATGGGCTGACGTTTTTCCGTGCCTGGAGAATTATATTGAAAGAGGTCGGACTACATTCATGTCTTCCTGACACGTGGCGTACCGTTGTGGTACAGTGACACAAACCTCATTGAAAGTGCTGGGAAGAAGGCTGAAATATGATTCCTATACTGCTGTCACTCACGTCCAAATGGAGAAGAGAAGTTGGCAGGTTAAAAGTAATATCCCCTCCTCTTTCATCTCTTTAGTAAATTCAGTCATCTTAGAATGTGTGTGTGGGGAGAGGGGGGTGTAGGCCTGGATGTCACATTGTATAGTGTGCGTCGTTAACCGGAACAAAAATAAATGTAATTGTTGTGAACACACGCACGCCAATACTGAAAAAAAATCAGGTCATTGGATCAACTGAGTTGAGAGGATTTTCTGCTCTGGGGACTATTCTAATTGTAGTATTCGTGGCTAAACGCTGGGATATGGATTGCCTTTATGGAGATCACGACTGTTTCTCTCCATATCCTTTCAAGTTCATCATTAAATTAATTCTGGTAGCCTATATTCTACGCTGAGCAATTTAGGCAGTTGAAGAATTGTCGTTGAATGGACTAAGCCTTAACATTGGTACTCTCGCTAAAAATATAACCGGTTATGTATTAAAATAGGAAGTCTGTGGATGTCTGGCTAGAATAAAGTTACTAAAACTAATGAACTCTGTAAAAACGTATGTAGTCTTCCATCTCTGTGGATGAAGAATGAAACGTAGCACAAGTTTGCGTTGACAGTACAGAATCTGAAATATTTTTTCTTCTTTTGACAGGTAAGCATCTGCTCTCGTGTTTCCAAGAATACTTGTGGCAAGGTAAATTGCCTTCCGATGTATTATTTCTTTATGTTACATCGTTTCTCCTTATGACAAAACACAGTATTAGTATTATGTGACAAGAGTTCTGGAGACCAATAGACGCACGTGACATGATGATGATGATGATAATAATAATAATGACATTTGTTATTTCTGAAGAATAATCATGTAACAAGGGGAAGAACGAAACATGCGAAAATCGATGCTTGGGAATTTCTAGGCGAACTGTACTGCAGACAGAGGGCGGTACCCAATCTTGTGAGCCCGAACTAATGACGTCTTGTTTTGAGATACAAGGTTACTGGTATAGGGTGTATCCAAATACTATACGTAAAAGATTATTTCTTAAACTGACTGTTGCGATGTTGCAGGGCCGGTTAAGTCGATAGAAAAATTTCTTCCTTTTATAGAACCGGACAGTTCATTACAGCATGTACAAAAGCTTAGTATTGATCCATATTTTAAACAATTTCAATCCAGTTTACCCGATTAAACCCCATTTTTCTAGATCCGTTTTAATATTTTCCTCCCCTTTGTATCTTGTGTTCGAAATGTCTTCATGCTTTCGTAAATGTCATTGAAATTCAAACTTTGGCTTGTAACTGAGTATCTTTTGACCTCTGTGTTGTATAGTGTTTGTAAAGTTTAAGCTAACGTGTGAGGTAAAAATTCTTTGATTTTCTTTGATGTGCAGTGCACATTCGAAAGTTATTTACATCTGGAGTTCTTTGGTTGTGAGTAACAGCTTAGAAGATTTTTAATGTAACTGTTAACATTTATAAAACCAAACCTCAACTGGCATTAAACCAATTTAATATTCATTTTGGTACTAGCATTTCGTCCTTGCCGTTTATAATAGTTGTACCGCCATGACTCGGTCGTCAGAACCTCTTTACACTTGTAGTACTTATAAGTGGCACTGTAATTAAGTTATGGGCCTTCAAGGGATACGTTTTGCCATCACGCTCTCAAAATTAATAATTCAGCTTTGAGTCGAATTTGTATTGACTCAGTATGACGTTATTTAAATGCTTATTTAACGACACAATTAGTAGCTACGACAAATGAATGTGTCGAATGATAGAATGAGTTATGAATAATGAATTGGAAAGGATGTGGAATGAAGCGGTCGTGGCCTAATTTAAGGTACTGTCACGTAATTTTCCTGGGGAGACTAAGGGAAACCACAAAAACCTACTAGGATAACCAACCTCTGGTCCAAGATTTGAATCCATGACCTCCCGAATACGATGTCCGGCTTTGTAATATGTGCTCTTCGTGTAACATGGATGTGATTTATACTCTGGGGATGTGATAAGTCTGACTTACTGGATGCTTGGGCGAAGATGAGATAAACAGAAGTTTAGTTTTACGCCTTCAAGCAAAGAGGCCAGTTGGAAGGCCTAGTAATAGATGGAACAACAGTCTGCAATGGATTTAAAAATTTTGTGTGGGGGTGTGGACTGGTTTAATGTAGATCACGAGAGAGTTCAGTTTTGTGCTTTTATAAATACGGTAATGAATCTTTTATTTACAAATTAGTGGGGGGATATTTGACCAGGTAAGTGACTGCAATGTAACCGAGAAATTTCCTGCACAGTCGAGTTGGTTTGTTGTGTATTCTCGTTAATTAAGATTGAGGAGTGGAATACTTCAGGCCAGCATATCGCGTGCTGAGGTCTAGCTTGGTTTAGGAGTACGTTCAGGATGTGACGCCTCCACCCTTGTGGGTGCCATTAATCTAAGACTGGAACTAATATATTATAGGGCATATGGCGCAAAGACAAAAGTAACGCTAGGGTGAAGGATATGTTAAGGCGAGTCAGTGAGTCTTTATTTTCAGATAGTTAGAAAGGAGTTTCCGTCAGTGTCTGGTGAGAGGTTACTGTTGACCGTAACACTCTGGGTGGTCCAGCACGCAAGGACTTGAAAATACTGCACCACCCACGTTCTTTGTTTGAAACATTTAGTTGCAAACACTGTGTATAAGGTGTCTACAAAAGTATATACCTTATTGTAGCATTAGTTACACTTACTATTCAAATAGAGTCTCTTTTGGACTGTGTTCACTTAAAATTGCTGTCTCAACTGTTTAGATTATTAGAGCCGAATGGTAAAATGTGAATGATGTGTTGGAAATGGTATGGAAGGCAGCGTTTAATGTCTAATGTATTTTCCGGAACTAATTTGGGGAAGGTTACGAATACCCTGGGCTTAATTTTCAAATGTGGATCTCCTTAGTATTGATCAGATATGGAATTACAATATTGCTTATAAATCATTATGATATTATAGTCTTCTCTTTTTTAAAAGATCACTGACAATGCTTACAATGGACTTCCGCTTAACTGACGTAAACAGATTCGGGTTTTGGTTCTATCAACGGAAAAGCTGATTAATCTTGACGTTTTTCCTCTCAGTCATTCTTATAAAACGAAGAGTGTATAATATTAAACAATAAACAGCAATGACTACAAATCCCACAAAATGAACTGCATTGATGGCCGTCTGAAGCAGTATTAAATATATTTAATAAGAACTATTTCATTGTGTCTGGAATTTGGGGACTCCCAGAAAAATTTTCTTCTTCTTCTTATTCTATGGCTCTCCGGTCCGTATTCGGTCCATGGCCTCCTCAATTCCGTTCTTCCATTCGGCCCTCTGTTAGGTCCGTCTGTCCGAGGCTTTGATTGAGGTTTCGAAACATCTTCCTTTTTACGGTGCAAGGTTGTTAGCCTTGCGACCAACCCCCAACCTGGAGGACCAGGGTACCTGTCTTAGTGTGACCTCTCTCCCTCGACCAATCTGGCTAGGGAGGCCCTACCAGTAGCTTTGCTACCGCCAGCATAACACTTGGGGTCGCTGAGGTACTCAAGCCCCACCACCACGACAAGGTGCAGGTGCCATTAAGTGAGGCTCCCAGAAAATAATTTGGTAAAACTAGAGAGCCACATTTTAAGGGAAAGTCTCGAAACTCATTTACGTAACTTCAAATTTTATAACAAGGATTCACAATCCAGAACAAGGCCTTTCCTCAGATGTTTCTTATGTACTGCCTAACTTTATTTTGCTAGGAAAATAGGTCTAGGCGTACTTTCACTACGCGTGCCAAACATTCATGTTGAGGTCGTGTATGTCCAACCACGTGCTTTTTTTCTAAGAAGTCACTCGATGGATTAAAGTTTGTACTGTTTCTTTACGGTGTAAGTTATGGCACGGTTTCGATTTTGATCCGTATCGATCCTTTGACCCGTTTTACATAAATTAAACTTCGTTATTTTTTAAAGGACTGACGTTACAAAATATCGGCTGTCATGAAGCTCTATAACTTTTGTTTGAAACATTTGTGATGCTGTGTATGTTTATCAAAACAAAGAGGAAAATAAATTAACTATGTACATAGTGTTACACACCAATCTGCATCTGATATAATTGAGCATCAATGGTAGTGATTTGTACAGAATCAGAAATAACGAGTTTGGGAACTATTCATACGTTACTAACGCACACACAGTTCTGCGTTTGATGACTGTCATTTCAGCAAGTGTTTGAGGCCGTAAAAAGTCTTATAAATAATGGTTCTACCAGTATTGTAGACCTATATGAATTACATTCAGTGACAGATCTCTTATGGTGATATTTATACTGTTTTATTTAATTTAACTTTGAATTTTGTTTTTGGAATTGTTGCATAATATAACACCGGCCTGACACTTATTTATTAGTTTTATTGTTTGAACATTTCCTGTTGTCAGCTGCATGGTTCTGAACTGAATGTAATTTATTGACAATGAAAGGGTTTCTGATACACGTAGGTTTTGTCCTAATTATGTGTTACCCTAGTAAAATCTTGGGGTATCAGACGCGTCAAATGGTTGAAAAAAGAAACCGACGTTTCAGGGACAGAGATGGTCTGTGAAACGTCGGTTTCTTTTTTAAACTATTTGACGCTGCTGATCTTCCGAGAAGATTTTATTGAGTTACGAGAACGTTTTAAATCATATATGTATTACCCTTCTATGAATCAAGTTTTGAGTGCTTATTTTATTTGTATATTCATTTTATTTTATTTTTTTATTTTTTTTGCAATTATTTGAAAAACACATCAGAATGCGCTGGCTTATAGATTAAATCCTATGATAACTGTGTGACTTGTCTTAGTTCACAGTTCGTAACAGCGACAAATATGAACCAGGCAGGCAGTGCGTGTCGTATAAAAAGAAATTCAGTTCATGCTGGACTTGGTATTGGTATCAAGATAGGAAATTTGAATACAGGAATAGAACACCTAATGAAACGAGCGATATGGTCATATATTAGGGCGATATCTTTATATTCGCCGCCACCAGTTTGAGAGATGCTTACTGTCGCCATCACCAGGGTAATTGAGGCAGCAACACCCGTGAAACGTCGGTAGATTTCTACCAGACTACATGGCGCAACAACCAAGAAGACAGCCATCTTCATATTCACCGCCTCAAGAAACTGAAGTCTCACTAATTTCATGTTCCATCGACCTCGTAAAATAATCTCGCGATTCAATGGTGGTTCGCACACCACTGATTCACAAGCATGGTGTGTGACGCGGTGCGTTCATAAAGCGCATGGCTCTACTCTTTCCCTTGAATTGAGGCTAGCATTGTGAACAGCGTTCGTGTTTGTTATCTGGGTATTAGTGAGGCATTTTAAAGCACACACGTTTGTACGTTATTTGAGTGGTGGAATTTACATACAGTCGCTCGCAATTAGGGACAAGGGAAAATGGGCTTTAATGAAAAGGAAGAAAAGTATCAGAAGGATGCTTCGTGAAAGTTTTGAACGAGGTACTGAATAACTTAACGGAGGGATTGGAATTTCTGGAATGCGGTGGGCCAGAAACTTTGTTACTGCTGACTTTATTACACACAGTTTATCATGCGCTTCAAGGATATGTACCCTTTAATAAAGGGAAGACCTCATTAAAGTGTCCATCTTCAGTGTGTTTTACTTACTGTAGTCAGCAGAGGCTGCTTTATAGGCAGTTTGTTACAAACGGTTGTTAACCTGGATGTGTCACAGTTATATTTCCTCATGTACTCTCAAAATAACTGTGTAGGTCTTAGGAATGATTTCCAACCAGCGCAGTGGACATTCTTGAGCCATAGTATGTATTTATAGTAGTGTCCATGCAGAAAAGCGAAACTAGTTCGTCGTCTTCTTTCGTCTTCACCAGAATACAAAGCATAATATTAATAAAACAGCTGACATGCCTTTAAAAACATGCCAATAACTATAATGATACTTATACATACAAGTAATACTCATGATACAAGAAGATTATTAAGATCTGGATACTCCTGCTGCTATCAAATAATCATCTTTTATCTTATCGTCTGACGTGTAAAAACCAAATTGTTTATCGAGTTTTCGAACAACGATAACGATGTCCCTGACTAGACTTTCTTTGTAGCTATTTAAAACAATGGCTTTCTTTATGCAAAGCGGCATGTGAGTACTTCTGTAACGAAAAAACTTACATGTTCCTTAGTAGCGGAACAGCGGGTGACGAAAGGAGCTAATGTCCACGCCCAGTCAGGATATGTCGCTAAATTGAAAGAGACGTCGAATTTTTTCAGTGTGAAGGAGACTGTAAACTGCGAACGAAGCTAGAGGGCTAGTCGTGTTACGTGTGAACATTGTGTTTGTGATATATTGTGTGAATGTCGTGTTTTATTTGAAACAAATTGTTTGTTTTCAGTTTTAGATAAAACTTTTTGGATGAAAACATTGTAAATGAACGTCTCATATGCCAGGTTCTACATTGGCAGACCAGATAGCTGGTATATAAAGTATTCTGTTACTTCAAGCGTGAAAAGAAGTCGACATGTAAGATTTGAGGTTTTAACAGCGGTGAGTATGAAGATTTCTGTCTTCCGGGATATTGCGCTGTGTAGTCTGGTCGATGTTTTTACCAACGTTTCAGAAGTCATCCTGATAACGGAGGCAGTATGACCTCTGAAACGTTCGTAAACATCGACCAGACTACACAGCGCAACAACCCAGAAGACAGAAATCTTCAGACGTTCTCATGTCAGTTCACAAGAAGCGTGCGATATAAGTACTGAAAGTGTACAAAAACTTGTTAGCCAGGGCATGGTGGCCATTTGTATCTCTCTGCTCGTCACAGGCCTTCCTAATTCCGCCTTTTAACCTACAATTAGCGTTCCGTACTCTTTGTTAGCAAAAAATTAATTCCGCCGCCATCGACAATTACGGTTTAAAAATATTCTGGTGATGTTCTTATGGACACAATGAGACAAAAGTGGGGGCTGGTTATGTATTTTTGTCAGCATTTTGATCCATGTCGTTCGTCTTTGTCTCTTCGTCCTCAACTCGCTCGCGTTTGTTGGTTTATTTTGAACTCCGAACTGTACGTGCCAATAACACTCAAAAGGCTTTTGTTTGAAATTTGCTGGCGTCGATTGAATTAACTCAAGAGTCTGGTGCCGGCTTGAAGGGTTGGTTACAGAGGAGCGTGGACGTACCGCTGCGGCTATAGAGTGAAGAGAGACACCAACTGTCATTAAGAATCAAAATCCATAAATTTTACTAAAGAACCCCGCCCCTAGAAACACAAACCATCCCACCTACCTCTTTTATCGCCAGAACAAGTAAAAAGAGATGTATGAGGGGGTGTTAAAATTAGTGAGTTTAGCCAGAATCAATATTACATGTTAATTCTATATGCAGTTTTCGCTTTGTCTTTACCTCTTTGTCATCATGAATTTTCTGAAATATATTTTCAACGTGTTTATATGTCTTCGTGATAAAATAGGGACTTAAGAATTTAAAATACAGTATAATTACCCTTTTCCCAAAATTATGCAAAGCTTAAAGAATTTTAAATTATTGAAACATGAGGTATGATAAGTGTTGTCGTTTCAGGTGTATAATCTTTGTATCGTAGTCCTCAATTAATGTCTTTTCTCCAAAATGCGGACAAAACCATAATATATAGCTGTTCTGAATAAATTAAGGGAAGAGACCACGCCCCCCTCCCCGCGTTCATTTACTACTCCCGTGGTCTCTTCGCTTCAATTTTTCAAAACAGTTTTATATTATGATTTTGTCCTACACTGTGACGCAGAGACATTAACTGAGGAGGACGATGCAGAGTTTATACCTAACAAATTTGATAATTAAATAGTGTAATGTAAACGTGTGTAGTGGATTTAGATGGCTCATGATTGAGTCCAGTTTCTGACTTTAATGAACATGGTAACGAAACTTGGAGTTCCATAAAAGACGGGGACATTCTTAACTAGCTGAGCAACTATTATATTCTTAAGACAGATTCTGCTCCTTGAAGTTCGTTTATCATAGGTAATAAAAAATATAAATTGTAACGTAGAAGACCACAATGCAGATTCACAGAACACTTACTACTACAATTAATATCATTATATGCCTAATTATAACATATTCTGAGCCAGATTCAGATCAGGTATGTGGCTTCCGAAAATTCATAGTTTATAATTCTGTATTTTAGACGATGGTCAAAGTAAATACGGGATCAAGTTATATATTACACCTACTTCTATTTGTATATCTCCATGACAACGAATAGTTATTAACAAGATCTATTTGAAGAGAAGTCTACTAGTGTCAAACATTGACATGGAATAAGAAAGATTTTTCTTAAGTTACATGTATGGAGCACAGCGCTATACGGAAGCGAAACATGGTCAGTGGGAAAGCCAGAAAGAAGGAGGATAGAAGCATTTGAAATGTTTAAAATTAAGTGGACTGATAAAGTACGAAATGAGCTGGTCTTAGACAGGATAGGCGAAGGAAAAATCTTACGAGAAGAAGAGATAGGATGGTGGGACACATTCTGAGGCACCCAGGATTGGCTAATTTGGTAATGGAAGGAACAGCTGAAGGGAAGCATTGTAGGGGGAGACAAAGATTGGAATATGTGACGCAGATTTTGAGGATGTGAGCTGTAAAAAATATGTGGAAATGAAGAGATTGGTGCAAGATAGGCGAAAATGGAGGACCGCATCAAATCAGTCGGAAGACTGATGACAAACAAACAAACATTTGAAGGTCTTTGATACTCCAAAAGTGTTCTTGACGCCACATAAAATTTGTCATTGTTGAGTAAAATATATGTTCCAACAGTGACGACAGTTTCTATTGTAACGCAACAGTGGCAATGGTCGTGCGGATTGGCTACCTCCTAGGAAAAATGCAACAGACAGACACGAACGTGATAATAAAGTATTTTCACTCACGCTAGACCGTGAACACCTCAAACTTTGCAGGTCTACTTCTCTAGCTCTAACAACTGAGAAAGGGCGAGACGTCTTTCTTTTATTGATCTTCCAAACATGAAATCCGTGTCAGAAGTGCCAGTGTTTTTAAATGAGATGCAAAGTCTAACGAGAGTTTACGAACTTCTGAGATGTTTAGCGCTAACTAAGGTGAGTTTTAAGCACGGTGAATCGGAAAGGTTGGAGGAGTTTGCGGTAATGCCCTGTTTCAACATTCTACCACGACATTTTCCTGCTAAGATTTATAAATAGTCTCGAAAAACTTCATTAAGACTTGCCGGTATGTCGACGAATATTAGAAAGAACCTGGATGAACACGACCCTGCGAGATCTCTCGTAACTTATGGATTGTTTAATGAAATTTCTGATTTAGGAATGTGTTCAATGTTACGGGTTAATAGATTCAGATGCAATCATTGTCTTAGCAAGGCATATTTACGGGTTTGACTGGCAACTAATTTAATATCTTAAAAATCACTCCCGCATTTGTCTCAGAATTTGTTTCACCCCCGACAAGTTTCGTGTTCTGGAACATGAATTCTACTTTATTTAACATCAGATTATACTAATTTTATTTTCCGTCCTTACACAAGCTTATAGATTGTTAAAATTACATAAAATTATAACATTTCAACATTTTTGATATTGTTACATTTTAAAATGACGACATGTTTCGATGTTCAATTCCATCATCGTCAGGTCTATCAATCAAAATTAAAATTAAAACTGTTGTATCTGCTGCTCTGCGTATACTGATTTTGTTTCTACCCGTTTAGATTTTATTTGTTTAATCTCCAGGCTTCTTCCATTTAATTTTGGAGGCTGCGCCTGGGTGCCTTATATCTGCAAAATCAATTTTATTTTTCATATCGTGATCCTGGCTACTGACATAGGAAATGGAATAATTTTATTCTAATTTTAAATTTATTTTAAAGAATTTCTCAAATATATCGTAATACAAGCAAAAGAAATGTAATCACAAAATATAAAGTATTATAACATACCGGGTTGTGTGTGAGGTGCTTGTCCGATGTTACGGAATGGCAGACAGCAACTAAGTATTTGTTTCTATTAGCGTGTTCCAGAAAAAGTAAATACGTGGTACGATTTCCAGTGTTTCCTACGGTATTTTCAAGAACATGCCTTCTGAATGGTTTGTCTGTGATAAATATTTAAGGGAAGTTTTTATTTTCACTTTTTCTATAAAATACCAGAAATGTTGTTAAAACATTTAATTCGGTGTTAAGTACTCGTGTATACGTCCATTAGTGCTTAGCGTCATAATCCAGTGTATACCACCTGCCAGAAATCACTGTGGCGACACTTGTCACAATATTGCTGGTTAGCTGAAACAGCAATTCAGGGGACGAACGAGAAGGCGACAAACGACGATGTGAAACGTAGTTCCCACCATATAAAACCGCATGTTATCCATGTTCATATCTTCAAAATCGCAAAGTTTTCTCTTTGTAAACTATTAGTTTACAAAATTTGAATACACGGGGCTATATAATGTGCCTTTTAAGCCAGAAATCTGAAATTTGTCACGGAGATGGACCACAAACATATCTACAGGATTTGTATGAAGCATTTTAATTTATCTGTAGATGTACGAAGTGGTAATGGTCGGAATTCTGAAGTTATTTTCGAGAATGATCGGGTAGTTTGTGTAACTTTTCTGTAGTGTAGCATCTGCTGTGGTGTTGATGTATTCTTGGCTTCAATATCACTGTCAGTCGACGACAGAATACGAAACAGACAATCACCATTCCACAGATAGCAGCAGCAAGAAAACAACACGTCATTACCATGCTGCAAAGAATTGTGTTAAAGATTTTGGTATATTATTTTGTTGTATTTTATCCAGTGTTTTACCACCGACGGAATTAAATATCTAATACCCATAACTGTCACTTGAAACGTAGACGTGCAGTAGCTTCTGTACAATTTAGAAACCTGTTGATGTTAATTTTTGGTCGAAACATATAGTTAAATAATAACTAATACTTAAAGATAGTGAAATGTGTACGTAAAAGTGACAGAGATGATAAAGTCAAGAATAATGTGGGCATAACTGTTGATTTATTAAGTCTTCTAACTTGTTCATATATATTAAAAGCTTTATAAGTTCAACATAGGAGATAAAAAATTTGAAAATTTCCCAATTGATGAAGGATTAGGAGTTACTGCAGGTCGCGTATTGAAAGAACAGATGGCTGACCACTGGCATAAAAGTCGCGTGCGATCGTTTGACTCATCGTCTTGGACCCTGCACGTTGCATGCGATTACAGTCAGAAATCAGAATATAACTTCACAGCAGCATGTAGTAGACTAGTCACACGCACTAAGCAAAGGATTAATGCGCGAGCCTAATTAAAGATCTGAACTCGTGTTTCGGAAAAGGACTGGCGTATTTGATACGGCGCTATGAGTGTGGTCTTCGAATTATACTTCAATATTACAGGTAGTCAGTTCTGATGGGCAACGGATAACATGAAAAATTATCAAAGGATCTGATAATGGAAATGAATTAAGCATTGCCTGTACCTGACATCACGAGACATGAGAAGGTGACGTGTTTTGATGGGTTGCGTGTTGTAACGTAAGGTAACTAGCGAAGCGATTGAAACTCGACCAGTTATTGCACACTGTTCTGAACCGTATGGTCTTCCTGAAACGATACGGACTATATACAGGGTGAGTCAGAAGTATGTTTACAAACTTCGTGTGCGTGTTCCAGGTTCAAAAATAAGAAAAAATGTTCCTATGAACATGGGGTCGCAAATGTTTCATTTTCGAAATAGTCAAAAATAAGTTTCAGTGAATTTACTTTATATCAAAGTGAATCCAGCTTCCAGCAAAGATTTTCAATTAACGTTTGGGCAGGAATTGTTGGCGACATGCTTATTGGTCCACACATGCTTCCATCGCGTCTAAGAGGACCTTCATATCGGCGATTCTTAAGAAGACACTTGCCACGTCTCCTTCAAGATGTACCACTGAATACAAGAAGAAAAATGTAGTTTATACACGACAGAGCCCCAGCACACTTATCCCATCGCGTCAGATATCATCTCAATGAACAGTACCCTCAGCGATGGATTGAGCGTGGTGGCCCAGTAGCATGGCCACCGAGGTCACCGGACCTGACTCCATTGGACTTTTATCTGTGGGGTCACTTGAAGTCCGTCGTTTATGCAACACCTATAAATAATTATGACGACCTATGGGAACGTGTGCAGAAAGCATGCCAGATGATTCGGGGAAAACCTGGTGTGTACGAACGAATTCGTCAGTCTTGTGTACGTCGTGCTCGTGTATGAGTGGAGAATGGAGGAACAGCCTTTGAGAATCTGTTATAAAGAAACATCCCTGTCCTTATACTTGTCAATAAAAGCATACATTGAAAATTATTTTTGGCTATTATTTCGAAAATGAAAAATTTGCGACCCCAAGTTCATAGGAACATTTTTTCTTATTTTTGATCCTGAAACACGCACACGAAGTTTGTAAACGTACTTCTGACTCACCCTGTATATATGACTGATTTATTTATTGCTTGGCTCACTCCGGGCTGACATTCAAACAATTCCTCAGAGATTTTCGGTCAAGTTAAACCAATGTATTCAATGTTGTAACTAAAAGTACTGCCTATGTACCTAGTTCCTGTTGTAGCATAGGCCAACCTACCAACAGGCAGTCAGGAAATCGGTAAAGTACGAGCAGATCCAGTACTTTCCAGGTGTTTTGTTGTTATTATAGAACAGCAATTGATTGGTGGTCAGTTCAGGTAACAGAATTTCCGAAGTTGGAAAACTATGACTATGCTCATCTTTTGTATCCGGTCGATGTCCACCCCGGACGGTTTATAATAGTGTCAAAGATGTCGAATATTTTTAGTACTGGACAGAATAATGTGAAATAACTATCAATTAGTTCCTTGTTTGTGGGTCAGTAACTTTTTCAAATTTGTCAGTCATTCCGTTAATTAGTCCGTCAGAGAAACGAGCGAATGCGAACAACTTGATTTTAATCAGATATCAGAATTCTAAGTTTCAACACCACTAATATCAATGTCTATCATTGGACACGATCTCGAGGCACTTTCCACACCCCCAGTTTTCGAAATTTCTTCCCAAAAATGATTCTTGCGTAATCTTACTACCATCTTCGTTCTGGTCTTCCATGTCCAAATATTGTAATGCCTTATCTTCATTCTTTTATGTTTTCTGTCTCTTTGGACGTCTCTTCTTCAGTTTCTCTTCCTATCTCTCCATCGTTATCGTTACTCCATTTTCACCCTTTTCTGCTCTTCACTGTTGTCAAAGTGTTGCCTTCATTTTCTTTATCATCCTGTCCAAACAATTTGTTTTCACCTGTTTTATCTCTTTCTCCTCTTTATAAACCTGTGTGTATGTTCCCGTACTTTCCTACCTTCTTCGTATTTTTTTAATTTTTCTCCCATTTCTGTATTCATCTCGTGTTTTACTATATATTTTCTGACCCTACCTTCCAGTAATTTATATCCCACTCATTCCATATTTATCTGTAGGGTAAGAATGAGGAAGTTTAACTTAGTATCACTCAACGGCAGGTGTGTGCTATACGTAGAGCAGCGGAAACCTTTTCTTGAGGTCTCTTCAGTGACTCGTTAAGCCCAAGTTACTGAACTGTGATCATAAATAATTCCCACTATTCCATAACAAAGGGTTGTTTTAAAATTCACTCCTCCTTCTCACCTCGCTACGTATTATCAATCTCTTTCATAAGTGTTTTTGTGTGTGTGTGTGTTCGCTTTCTTTCTTCATCTCTTCCCATTCTCTTTCCGTGCCGACTCAGAATGAATACTGAACCGACTGGCGGATTCTTGGTGCAGATGTATCCCGACCACGTACAACTATGAAAAAGAACACGAGCATCGTTCTGATTACTTGCTCCTAAATATTTCAGCATTCTGTTAGACAATTTTTCTCCAAAAATGAAAATGTTATTACAGTAATGTTCTGATTGTATGAAATTTGAAGTTTTCACGATGGTGAAGATGTCCATCGATGTTGGTCATCTGGGTTGTAACGCCTTGTAGACTTGAAGGTAAATGCGTGCATGTTGGAGGAATATACTACTCCCATCTTCAGGACTAAAGACTGACATCGACAGTGTTCTGATTGTTTTAGGAGACTGGACGACAAGGATTAATTCTCGACAGTGACAAGGATTTTTCTTTGTTAACAACATTAGCGCCAGCTGCGAGGCCCATACAGCCTCTAGTATTCGCTTTGTAGCGAGGACTCTCTCTCTCTATCTGGGAATAGGGCGGCCAGAAGGCTGTTGGCTGTGTAGAGGTACTTTACCCCTGGGTAAATAATTCCCGATGTCTGTAGGACAGGAGGTTGCTTGGGTCCCAGAGCCTTTCTGGATGTGATAGCAGAGGAAAGAACCCCCATATTCGAAGCCTGATCATCTCTAGTTCATGACCAGTCACTTAACTGACTTAGCTGTCTCACCATTTTCATTAAAAGCTTAATATAGATCTGATTCATTTTGTGCATCGAATATATATTATATTAAATGTACGATTCATGTTGATGGCAATACGAAAATAAAACCAGGGTCGTATGTGGTTCGCGGATCTCGTAGTCGTTTTAGTCTATGATTAGTGAAGGAAATTTACTAAAAAAAGCGTGGAAATGTTTTTAATGTAGTAATGACAGCTTTAACTCGAGAACATTTTTCTTTCTCGTTAGTGGAGAGTAATGAGTGAGGATGTGAATAAACGTTTTATGCTACTGTGCTATATAAAGAACCTGCCCGTCACTGTACGAATGTACGTGGCAGACAAGGAATGCATGAGAACTGTTACAATAAATTACCATTGTGACACAAAACGTAATACTTCGGGCAGAGGCAGTTTTAACGTGTAGATATATATAAAACTTTTTTTTCTGGACTTGAGATGGGAAATCGTTGAAACGCACGCAAAGCTGAGACGAGAGACTTGAGATTTATTAACTCCTCTTAACCCCCTTTCACCCTTTTCCGGCCGCATGTGCCATCATAATGGTTCTAAGTTAATTTGCACGATACGTTTTATTTTTTACGAGTGAGCGAACAATGTAATAATTACAATATTTCAATTTATGTGTGATGTGGAATATTACGCAAAAACATTTCTGACATGTTTATTTTTTAGGAAAAAAAGAACATTCCGTTTTCATGGTGCACTCAGCTTTTGTTCTTACATGCGTGTGTATTGCACAGATTGTTTGAATTCTTGTGTGGGACACTGCATGTGGCGGATACATTTATAATTACGTCATAGTACTCAAACTGCTATTACGTCTGTGTGCTATTTGCAACCTTAATTAATTAATGAATCCTTCAGTCAGTCTGTTTATACGAGAATTAAAGAAATATAATTCAAACACAGTGAATACTTGCTGCTGTTCATTCCATTTTTAGGTTTTCTTCACGGTGTGTCGTGAACGACGAACATCTGACGCGTTATCTTTTTCGCGAAGATACTCAACGTGCATGACCTGGGGACGTTTATCCTTTTGGGGCATTCCTTCTGCATTATCAGGGTCAATGTTACTACTGAGGCATCCAGTCTGAATAAAATGGTATGGCATTAGGGCAAGAATGCATAGGACTTGATAATCGCCTCGAATCACATCATTGCGTCAACAACGTGTGTGTTGTGGCGTAAAGAACACCTTTGGAAGTCAGTGTTTTCCAAAGAGTACTCATTTTCAGTAATTTTTGATGCGTGTATGTGGGTCGAATTGCTGACGTTTCGGTCATTGTTACTGTTTCGATCATCAGAGCACTGTATATTCAAGTCCTTTAAAATCTGTGCCTGTCTGGAGCTATTTTGGGTAATTTGATCATATTTTAAGTCTCATGTCTGATCATTAGATTCTGGGTCATTATGAGGTTTTCTGTGACTAGAGATCTGATGTGTCCATTTGTCTCAGTTTGTCATCTGTCACTGCAGTACATACATTTATACACTGTAGGCCGACATCTCACGACGTTTCTTAAATTTGCATACACACCTACCATGCATGTGTCCCTGTCAGTTCAGGCTTAGGGAAGCACATAATGCGTTATCTTCCTTAGCTAATGCCATTACAGCAGACTGGTCACTTAACCGGACGTCGATGGCCCCTGCCGATATTTGCAGAACACTGCAAGTCTGCCACTTGAGCGTCGAGCGATAACCCACGGCAAGATACACAGACAAACATTGAAGGAGCCGATCGCTTTCTTTGAGGTAAATGAGTCGACTGTCTGGCACAGTGAGAAACTAGGGTGGAAGGTGTGGGACTGTCAGGTAGTGAGAAGAGGAAATAGAACACGGGAAACGGAAAATAACAGAAAATAGTTCTGAAGACGGAGACATTAAGGATCTCCGAAATGTTGGCAATATATCTTACAAGAATACTGTGTGATCACCCCAAAACACGATCAGCATATGCTTTGAAATGTCGTCAAAGTCTGAAATCATCCATAACGTTGATAATTTTCTTTTTGCATCCGTCAGTAATGCTTGAGAAGTTGCTAAGTGACTGCAGAGAACGGTCAGATTTGAAGTTTTCGCGGCAGCGAGTATGATGATGACTATCTTGTGGATTGTTGCACTGTGTAGTCTGGTAAAAGTTACTACCGACGTTTCAGAGGTGCTCACTGCCTCCACCCTTAAGATGGGGGCAGCAAGCACCTCTCAAATGTCGGTAACTTGTACCACACAACACGGTACAACAATCCAGAAACACCCATCTTGATAGAACGGTCAAACACACATACACTTTTGGTTTAGTAATCAAGTCGTTAGTGTTCTATTGTGACTGATGAGTGAAGGTGAGGTTGTTCCTGAGCCTAAGTACAACGAAGTATGGTTGCAACTACATTACAGTGTGTAGGAGACGTGGTAGTAAAGCTCCATGCATTATTAACTCGGCACTACGAATGTAGATGTGATTTGTGAGCTCCACGTTGCCGCCCGCTTTAACCGCCAGTTCCATCTGGTAGAAGGTTGTGTTGGCCATGAAATCGTCTGGATTGCTGTTCAATAGAACATCCTCTGCTTAGGATCGAACCGCCTGATTTAGTCTAAAGCCTGTAGTTACTTTACTGCCTGAGTTAAATGCAATCAAGAAGATAGCAAATAATAAAACATTACTGAATTAATTATTGAATATATAACGTGATTAAAAACCTGTGGTTCATCCATTTGAAGCCAAAGCTTGCCTAAATAACGTTTAATAATTCAGTTATCTTAAAGAAAATAAAGTGCATCATCGTTGCAAGGAACAGTCGGCTAATGTGATTCGAGGAAATAATCGCTGTTTATTCTGAGACACTTAAGGAACCTGTACATTATGTGTAAAATGCAGAGTTATTGATTGATGAAGCAAGTTAACACTAGGGGTCAAGGTGTTAATATTACGTACGGTCAATATTTTATATACGCCTAGGGCTGTCGGAGAAGTGCAAGAACTCGTGGGACTTTCGTGACAAGTTTTGATCAGTGGGAATACGAAGCAGCTTTTTCGCCATTCGGCAGCTTTTTCTTCTGTTCGCGTTTGTTATAAAGTTATGTTCCTTTTTTCGACTTCTGTTAGTGGTTCTCTAGACAGAATTTATTCAATCCTTTGCACACGGTACGAAATCAGCAATTAAAATACTTAAATTCGGTATGTAGCTAAAACAGTTAACTTAGGGCCTACTTGAATCCTTTCTGAAGGCAGGCCAAAGGCTGCAATATTACTTTGCCGTGTTCTTTATACTGAGCATGCTACTCAATTGATTACGAAGACACTGAAGGCCTTTTCTTCCTTCAATGATCCCTTTTTAACAAAGTTTCAATCATTAATCAAGGCCTTACCGATACCTTTCTACATAAAAGGAAGAAAAACTCCGCTTTTTAGATTCTAATTAAAGTGACGGGTTTGAAAGGGACGAGACGTTGAAGGGGGTGGGGTGGGGTGGGGGGTAGACACGGCTCAGCGCGTAAAGTCAGTTCACTAATCTCATGTGACGTGAAATTCTTCTTTAAGCTTTTCGGATTAGGCCTTGTGGCTTGTTCCAATTCAGAATTAACTTCTGAAACAATTAATCCTTTTAGGAATTTGGTACGAAATTTTTTTACGGGGGATCAGCCCGAGACGCGAAATTCTTCATCCGATTTACATGTGTAAATGCAGATGAAGCCTGCAGTTACCGCTGAAATAGTTGGCAGACCTGACACGGAAACTGAAAATCGTGGTAGGGGCTCAAAATGGTACACAGAACTAGCACAGCAGTCATAAACGCACGTGTGATATGTAATCACGAGATGTGTTATTTAACGTGGAAATTCCTGACTGAATGGTTTCGCCAGCTTTTCCAATTATTTCGTTCACTCGCACCTCTCATCAGATCTGCCCTGATGATGGCGTCAGAGACAGCCTCCGAAACGGTGGATTGTAACAAAATTTACAAACGGCTTATCGCCGAAACAGACTTCATTGCGTTTTGAATGAATTTTTCTTAATTTTAATACTCTTTTCTTAATTTTTTCCTCGTTATTTTTTAAGATGTTTATATTCAACGCTAACATGAACAAAATAACATTTTCATTATTTTAGACACAAAATTTTCTGACTAACCGCTGTTTTTATCTTGGACCTAGCTTTTCTAACCACAGAATTACGTTTTACAGACCCGTGTAGTGCGTTTCAAGCATAGAAACTGTCAGTTATTTGGGAAATAGGCGAGTACGTCCACTTGAAACGTCATCATTATCTTGGACTAGTCTTCATGTACATTCAGACTACACCGGCTCGTGTGACTCCTTAAGTGTGGACGGTTTTACGAGCCCGAGCTCAAGTATCACAATCAACTAGAGCCCCTGTGCTCGAGGGTTCGCTATTATAGATGGCTTATCAGTTGAAAGTGATCTTACACCGTGTAGCCTCGTAAAAATTGACCGACGTTTCACAATTTCTTAATACCTCTGTCAGGGCGATGAGTGGCATTAAGCTCCTCTGAAACGTTGGTCAGTTTCTATACATTACACGGCGTAACATTCCAGAAGACAGCCATCTTCATACTCGCCATCGTGAGAGTCTGAAATCTCAAGGCATATCAGTTGAGTGAAAAATAAGAAAGTTGCTTTCTCTTGCTACAAAGTTATCTCCGCCCCCCTTTAGAAGCAAGATCGTTACTCCTTTCATCCTCCTGAATGGATGAAATTTGAAAAAGTTTCTCCGGCCCCTTTCATGCTTAAATTAAGATGAAGGTTGTGTTTAATGAATTTACATCGTCTTCCTTCGGCACTGATATCCGTTCATTAATATGGTTGAGAAACGTTCGAAGACTTTGGAACATTTTAAACTAACGTCTCGCAAAGTTTGGGAGTTTTGGAATAAGGATTAATTGGAACGTTTAACAATTAAGGCGATGATTAACCCAGTTCACTTTTTCAGATGCTGAAACTAAGAATAATTAAGTTACAAATATAAGAAAAATACAGTTTAGACACGTATATAAATTTGGGTTGCTTTTTAACGTTATCCATTTTATTAAGAAAGCTTTGTAAAATTTATAACTTGATGGCTTTAACAACAGTTTGTAGGTAATATCATATTAGTACTTGTTCGAGAACACCTTGCCCTCATGTGTTCAGCATTTATAAATCATTCTACAAGTCCCCGTTGTAAAATGCAGTTTAATGGTATCATTTAAAAGCAATAAGGAATCAATATTATTTTCACAACTTATGCCTGAGTATGCGTAGTGGCATCCTCTGTTTTGAGGTTTCTCTACGAAAAGTGTAAATTAATTTCGTTCTCCTGATAATACTGAGTACTCCTGCTTATTATTCAAATTTTTCATTCGATCTATCTGCATATTCGCTTGTATCTTTATTTTTTATCTTGCTTGTTCGTTTTTCTGACTTGCAATTTCTATTTTTATACGTATCTTTGTGCATTTAGCTAGTTTTATTTCTTTGTATGGAACAGAATGAAGAAGATTTTTGACAGATGTAACGTAAATTTCTGAACCGTTGAATTTAGCTCCAATACAAAAATACGGCACCGCTGTCGATTATACAATAACCTGATTTGAAGTGAAGGAGCAGGGGCGAAATAATATTGGCGGTAAAAGCTGCAATTAATGCATTTAAGACGCTTGTACAATGAAGAGCTTGAGTGTTCTGTGACGCATGTACAAAAGGTCTCCCAGGAAGCGATACACTTCAAGGAGGAGACAAAAGTTTCTCGGTACCTTTGTGGTCAGAAATTTTGACACGTGTGGGAAAAGAATGTAAGTTGGGGAGTGCCTCTACTTTTTTCCTTTAAGTAAAGGAAGCTGGCGCGCATTGATAGAATAAATTGCTTTCTAACAAAGATTTGTAACGAAACTTCCTGCGTTCTTATTGTGACAGGTCGAGAGTGAATGTTACCTTTGTTATTTTAAAATTAGAGTGAAGATTGTAAGGAGTGGATGGGGTGAACAAGTGCGAAAATTTTCTTTATGAAAGAAGAATAGTAAGGGTTGATATTGTTGCTCTCATCTTTCCGTGTGAAGAATTAGAAAGGAAGTGGGAGGTAATCAAACGGTGAAGTGGCTGTGTTGGTGATAGTCTTTACAGGAAAGCGTTGTTAAGTTTGAGGGAAGCGTTTCAGGGTCCTGTTTAATATTGTCCGTGGTATTATTGGCGTTATCCTTCCAGTTCTTTTACCACAGATAGTTCATTATTTGTTTGTTACGTTAGGAAAATTTCAACAGCAAGTGATTAATTTTAAATATATAATAGTTTTAGCTATTATACCTATTTGACATATATTTCATTAAATGAATTGTGTGAAATTTTAATAAAATACCTCAATAAAATGCGTAAAAATAACTCCTAGTATAATATTTCTGCTTGAATATAAATAAAATAACTAGTGAATTAATTTTATTATTTATTTAGTGTTCTGTCTGACGACAGGTCCATATGAACAGGATCCTTCCATCCTTTTCTCGGACTGGGACCTGTTCATATACGTTCTTGGCAGATGATCCAGAAGTGGTTTGCCATTGCCTTCTTCTGTGTGTGAGTGGAGTAATTGTTGGGATGTCACGGAGAAACCGGGGAAGTCCCCGGAGGAAAACTCCGTGTTGCCTAGACCACGGCCTTGCCCAACACAAGTTATAAATTCGGGCACCGCAGGGAATCGAACCCGAGACCCCAGGATTACAAGGCCAGCGTTCTTACCGCTAGACCACCGTGTAAGGTAGTGAATTAATATGAGAGGACAAAGAATTAGCACGAGAATTGTGTGCACCCAACGTTTTAAAGAAAGCCATCTGACTCTAGTCTTTCTGTCTGGGGTTTAAAATGACCCGCTTCTGTATCGCGTCCCTGAAATCTGATCTACGTTTTTTTAAAAAAAAAACTTTGGCAGATAAGTACATAGTTATGTATTTATACCTTACAACATCGAAAACTGCGTTTTGGGTGTAAAACGGGAAGAAGTGACATTTTCAGTTTCTCGAACGGTATTGTTACCAGGTAGCGGCATAATCCCACCCAAGTATATTTAATAACAACAATAATAAACATAGGTTTATGATTAAATATAAAAATGAATCTTGAAAATTAATGAAATTACAAGTTCGAAAAAATGTTATCTCGTTTACATTTCGAAAACCTGAGGGTAACGTTGTAACAAATTGATTTTGTCATTTGTTTTATGTAGATGCGAAATGTTGTCTTACTTCTAGCGAACCGTATAAATTAATGTTTAAAGTATTGAGAAAATATATTTATCTAGGGAGCATGAAACAAGTGAGCAGCTTAGTATCTGACGTGATATAACGAATGAGTTGTTGATTTCTGCATGTCACACATTATTTGGGACGATAGTGAATTTTACGGAGTATTGACAGTTCATTATTGTGATAACCAAAGAACCGGAAGAATGTTTGAAAATGGGTTGACATTTTCAGAGGATGGCGAATGAATGACGGTGCATGTTCTGGGCGGCGATCCACTAGTAACGTGTTAAGAAGTAGATTTGCCAGCGTGTCCGGTATAACCGATGAATCAGCTTTGATGAAATTGCTTCTGAAGTTAGCATCGGTCGCTGAAAGACACCTGGCAAGAATTGCATAAGGCCGAATTGAAAACATTTTATTATGATAGAATAAGGAAACGTGCGATCTGTTATACCAAACGCATTAAAAAGACTCGACTGGCCATGGAATTCCCCGCCTTTTATGAAACCCACATTAGCCCGCCACCGGCTCATTCTGTGAGCCAGATGAATCCAACTAACAACCTCAAACTTCATTTCTGTATGATCCATTTCAGTATTGTCCTTCAACCCACAAGTTGATGTTTTGAATGATCTCCTCCCTTCAGGTTTTCCAGTAAAAATTTTGTGCTTTTTTCATCGACCCCATACAGATGATATATTGAAGTATTGAAACTATTTTTATTTAACAGAAATTTTAAACTTCAATTCTTTGTCGAAAGACCAGTTTAATAAAGACCTGAAATGATATTAATATTCTATTTGTGCACTCCGATTTGTTAATCTTGACTTTGTTGTCTATTAAAACAAGACCACTGAGTTTGTTAATGTTCTTCCACTAATTCCAAACATCTATTCCCAAGGAATCAGATAGATATATGCCTTACAAATTTTACACTAATGTCACGAATTCCAGTGAAAGACAAATCTGGTTTCCCCGTCATATATGCATCGTATCAAACCCTCATCTTCAAAGGGCTTAAGGTTTGCAAACGTAGTTGGCGGGCTTTGAACGCTATACTGGAGGATGTATAAAAGCAGACGATTTCCGTCTCCTCACAGACCATCAGTATAATTCTGTGTACGAAGTGTCATAATTTGCATTTTATGCCAGTAAAATTTCAGGGCGACAGTTTCACTTTAAGGCTGTAGCAGAAACTTCCAAATGATTTGTATCGTTTCAAGTTACTAGTGCAGTAGGTCCCTGTTATAAGAAACCTTGATTCAGCCTAACTCTTGCATAACGTTATTTCGGTTAGAACGAATTTATGCTGTATATAGTAACATCCTAATTTCAGAGCGCAATCGGCATTATATTTTCTATGGCTGATAACAATGAATGTTCTTGTTTGAAGCGTATGTGTGTAAATGTGAGTTAACTTTAATCGTGTGTGTGACAGTTTACTCCAAATAGGATTAACAGAATATCAATAGTAGGCAGCTGCTAAATGTTCCTATTCTAACATTGTAAAGATTTGTTGCATAAATACACCACGTTCTACACACAGTCGTAGGGCTTATTTCCAATCAAAATATCTTAAAACAGTATCCTTGGGGCACTTCTTTAAGGCTTTTGGTTATTAATATCTTAACTGAACTTAAATGAATCAACAAATTCTGGATATCTATATTGTAAAATTTTAACAAATGTTTTCTTATTTCTGAGACATATATCACTGTCTGAGATAGGTATCACTGTTTGCAGATAAATAAGTTGCTCTGATTACGTGTTGTTTCTGTTGTGTGAATTAAATGTAATTTTGTTCTGTTGTATTTTCGTAAACCTTCAAGTACTGAATTTAATTGCAGTTCTTCAAGTAGCTTAGGAGACTATACCTTCAAACAACCTGAAGGCACAACTTCTTTCATAAATTATTTCCTTATCCAAAGTAGTACGAATATGAATTGGCTGACGATGGTGGTGGAATGCCCGAAACGCACATGCAGACATAAAATAAAGGAGGCAAAGTGGCAGCAGATGGACCTGAACGATAATTTAAATTTTAAAATACTTTAAATTCTGAATTAATGCACAGTATTATTGAAATATGTACGCAGTATAAGTATATAAGAATTGGAAAAAGTTATATGAAGCATTTTAATTAAATACAGAGTTTATCGTTTAAAACACAACCAGAAAGAAATCACATTCTATGGTACAATATGTGGTAAAAAGTAGGACCACCATTGTGTAATATACTGTCCAAACCTCCCCCGTAGCATTGAAGCTATTGCTAGGCCGCTTCTAACGGCAATTGCCAAAGCTATGCAGGTGCAAACGTGGTGTATTCACGAGCAGAACTTGTGTTCATCCTCATTACATTTTTATAATGTTCGTGAAGCATTGAGAAATGCGTACAGAATAAGACAATACGCCGACTGGTACGTAACAAAGTTTCGGACACAGAATATGTTTGCTACAGGAAACATGTCCCTCGTCGGACTTCGCCAGACTTTTCTGTATGGGAATTTACCAAAGAAGTAGTTTATTGGAATACCCCACGATGCATGGAGAAACTGAAACACAATATTAAAGAAACTGTTGGCAGCATTGACCCAAACACACTTCACAGTTTTGCATGAAACACGGTAAAAAGGATGGGTATTTGTCTTCGCGAGGGTGATGGATATTTTCAGCATCTGACGTAAAATTATTTTGCAAGTTTTTCCAACAAACACAGAACTAAGAACAACTAGTTTCGTGACATCGATACAAGACAAAGCTTATAGATGCTGTTCTTGTTAGGTTTGCGTTTCAACTGGAACATTCTGTATAATCTCAACTTTAGTAGTGATTTGGGCAGCCTAAGTATAAGATGGTAGAAACTTGAAACAGGCGTTTTACTCTAATATTTGGTAGATTGCTTCAAATATCTGGTCAAACGTAGAAGAAATGAGAGAAAATTTATTTATGTCTCTTTCGATTTATTCCATTTTGTAATCGGCGTAAGGTAAGATTAATTATTGATATAATAAAGCCCGTCTGGAGGATATAAGTCGAACTCATTTTGTAAACAGGCTGTATCGAGGGAGTAGTAAGGCAGGTAGAGATGCAATGATTGTCTCGAGGGTCCACTAGTTTCGGTTGTCTCATTCACTTCTCAGCTGTTGACAGCAGTGAAGCTGTTTGCGTCTCTACGCTACTGTCTGATTAATGTAATCTTTCATCCGTCCGTTACAGAATGATATATTATATAAACACAGTGCAACACCGTCTTATATAACCATTCGAATTACTAATTACGTTGCATAACTTTGAATATGCTGTAATATTGAGATTCTCCTTTGTTTATGACAGGGGTATACATGTAGGATTTGAGGTTTTCACAGCGGTGAATCTGAAGATTGCATTTTGTTTACATCACATTTAAGTATTAGCCACGTAGTTTGATGTGACTCCAGTCTTAAACTTATCAAACTCTGGGTTCCTGGTACGAATGGATGAAATTATTATTTTTATTGACTGATAATCTGAAAATCATTGTGGTACTTTCTCGTGGCATGGCTGCTGTGCTGGCGTCTTGCTGTGTTGTGTTATCGTGTATAGACGGAGGCTGTACGACATGTCTGTCTCCTGTCCAAGGATCCAAACAAATACCTAAATAATTCATTGTTTCAGAATTAGTTCTGAATCTGAGTAAGACATATGGCTTCCTGTGTGAAAGCTAAATAACAGGTGGTGGTGTGGTAGTAGTGGTAGCGGCTGCAGTAGCAGTGCCATTAATAAGAATAGTGGTAACAGACATCCATCCATCACAAAGGACAAGTTTCCTGATGGGATCGTCTCCCATCAGTAGAAATAGTCCCTAGTTTGAACTTACCAAGAACTTTTGCCACGACGAAAATCCCGTTAGCGCAAGCGCATCTCCTATTATGCTTTATGAGGCTAATACTTAAATACGCTTAAACGCATTCCATTACATGGTGAGGTCAACAACAGAAAATGTGCATACAAATTAGCAGTCATATCTATTAGTTTCAACAACCTAGACAGAACCATCTGAAGATGAATATTTAAGGTCGAAACATGTAGTGAATCCATAACAAGCATTGAAACTATAATAAAAAATTGTTGTGTAGACGGACTGATAACAACTAACGATCTACACACAACTGCATGCGTCCCTTAAAACTCGTATTGTTAGTAGTTTAAACTTGGACTAGGAGACCAGCTTTTCTGACTAATGGTTTTCTTACTTTTTGCAGCCCCTCAAGGCATAATAATGACGATTGTGATATTAATTAGAACAATAAGATAAAAAGCACTGTGGCGCGTTTGTGGGAGGGATTTTACAATATTCAGAGCACGACCTGACGTCTAGGCCAGGATTCGCGACTGGTAAATCGGAACCAGAAATAAAATTTCTGCATCGGTTTATAGAACATTATTCTTTAAGGACCAATCTATCTGAGGATGGAGTTCAGTTGCGTTATTTTATGATCGTAATAATGACATCTTGAAGTTTCGCAGCAACAAGGAACACGTTAACCATTTCGATGCTGTGAACGAGATATTTCTTTAAAAAGATTGGACTATTCTTGTATACTTGTAAACAGAATAAATTGACCTGCTATCTCAGATTTAAGATTCCATTTTGCCATCTTTCATCAAAGGAACTTAATGTTACCATTTCCAACAGAGAAACGAAAGAAGATAGGCCTATTATTTTTTTGAATTAAATTCAGCGTTGAAGAGGGTTAATAAGCTGGATGATTGCAATTGTTTAAGTAAGAAACTTTACCACTGCTTTAGAAAACATTTGTATAAAATCTCTTGACAACGCTTGTGTGTGAATAATGTTCGTAATTTTGTACCACTTTATGTCATAACTCTTTATTCTCAGCGGTTATTATTCTTCAATGGTGTGTATTTATTTATCCAAACAGAGATGTCGCAAGTGAACCAGTTATAATCCGCAGTGGATATAAAGTTTGCTGAAGAGGTATGGTCGTTAACACATCGTGACAGGAAGGATCCAGAAAGCGCGCTCTGTATTATATTCTCTGAAATAATGAGTGATGTTTAAAAGTGATTAATGGTTTTTGTAGAGAACATGATTTTTCGCTCCTCCCCATTCTCTCTGTCTCCTTTTTTGTGTAACGTCATACTATGCCGGAATTTCCTAATTTATTATAGTTGATCACCACTAGAAGACAAACTGCGTTTCTGAGCTTCCTTTTATTTTATAAAATACGTTTAAGATATCCCAGATCAGGAAATTCATCTGTTATAAAATATTTTAATTTGAAAAAACGAGATACAGAAATCCTACACAGACCAACTGAAAAAAAAGGTTGATTTAATTTGCAGTATCCTATAAGAGGCGTCTGTGTGTCTGTTTTATTTTAATATGAACATCAACAACGGAATGAGTTTCGTCAAATTTGATATTTATTGGATGGCAAAAATTCATGTAACTCTTGTACTAAGGTTTATACAAAAACCGACTTTTGAATAAACCGGTTTCGAATTCCATTATTTCCAAAAAACCGGTTAAAACGGTTTTAGAATTTTTACAAAAAAACAAAAAAATATAGTTAAAACATTAAAAAATATTTATACTTATTTTAATTTTTTTCAGTTTATATAATATTTACGGAACTACAAAAATATAACAAAATAAAATATAATCTATACAAAACCAAATAAAAAACTAAAATAACTGAAATCCGTACAAAATATGTATTATAAACTATGTCGTTTGCTAGATCCAAGTTAACAATTTGTAGCCCCTCAGAAACTAATTCTAATGTGTTCTTATCATCGCAGGAACTAGCTATTGGAACTAAGCCCAAATTAAAAACTTCCGCAAAATGGTGTACGTTGATATTCAAATATCTGCGATTTCTTTTGCTAGTCCACTCATCTAAAGTTATAGAATTTTTTTTCCCATTCTTCTTAATACAATCCAATTCATTTATAATTTCACGTTTGGCATTGTCATAAAACTAATGAATGAGATCCATTACCCGAGAGTTGTTTTTTGGTAATGAATATCCCCGTTGTTGCAAAGACTCTCGTATGAACTTGCTTGTTGTAATGCTATTAATGGACAATCCATCCATTGCAGCAAGTTTTGCTATAATTTCTTCTAAACTGCTATTTTTCACGAAAATTAAAAATAGAATGCGTTTGTGGATTTGCATGTCAAACATTCGCCTGACTCATGAAGATTAGTTTTACTACAATATGCTTGTGCCCGAGGCGATTTCAAGTCAAAATATTAACGTTTTTAATTAATTAATTTTTCCATATTAATTCTAATATCTAAAACCGGTTTTTTAAATTTTGAAAACCTGTTTTCGAATGTTACATATTTATCCAAAAGAACCGGTTTTTAAACCCGGTTTTTAAAAACGGACAAACCCTATCTTGTACTGCCCGTCTTAAGAAATACTAATAAGGAAACCTTGAAACAACAAAGTTTTGAAGAACATTAATTAATTTCATGGAGAACAGTCCTTCTCGAGAAGTAAATAATCCTCATATAGTCAAGAATTTTCCTGTTATAAAAATCGAAGATTTCTTATCCTTTTCAAAAGAAACCTGTGACAGGTATTTTTGTTAACCAGTAGCGCCATTCGTGTGTGATTTACACATTTTATTATAGGGCTTTCAGATCTAAGGAACCTTTGGTTCATAGATATAAAACTATTTCAAATTTGCGGAATTAAAAAATGATGGCTGTAGATATTACGTCACTTATTATTGTGAGGGACGGGTGAAGATAAACGAGGACGTGAGAGAAGAAGTATAATTCGTGGGGGTGAGAATTACTTACAAAATTTTAGTCGGTAAAGTTCATAATGTGGATTCTGTGGAGTCTTATACCTGAAGTTGAACTGGGTCATGAAGAAGTGCGATTTGAACCTGCAGACTGAATTTAACTGGATCAGTTTAGCTTTCAGTGATGGGTTTCTGTGAACAAGCTAAAAACCTTCGGGCGACGTTAAATATGACGATTTCATTTCATTTTAAGAAGTACCTAATTCTAAAATATATGTAACGCTTGATAAGGTCATGAAACACGAATGATAATCGTATTAACGTTGAAATTATTATAGCAATCATAGTTATACAGGACTCTGTTGTGCACAAAACAGCTGTGGTGTTAGATAGTCTGCTTGCTTGTTTTGTATGGAATGTGACAGTAATTGAAACACAGCATAACTAATATTTCAGCGTAATGCAGTTAAATTATTAATTTAATGTGTGACTCTATTACGTTTTATACACTTAATCACCGACCCGTATGCATGATGAGGATAATTACGAATAGCTAAAATAATTATATGAAGGATGAATGCATTTGCGTTGGAGGCAAATAAGCGTTATGATCGTAAGTGATGGTTGTGGTTTGTTGCACCATGTGGTTTGAGAGCAGTAGCCTACTGTCAGTCAGTACTACCAACGTACCTCCGTCGAATAAATCAGAAATCGACGACCTACTGCATTCATATACTGCGAATGGGCGTTATGAAGTAACTGTGTAACTGATAGTGAAGAATGTTATTTGTTTGCAAATTATGAAGGAAGAGATATCACTGCTCTATTTTTTCTCTTTAGGAGTTTAGATCCATTTTCGTATTTAATTGTATTTGATTGTACAGATTTATAACTAAGTCCAGACTACGGAGATATTCTTGAGAGATAGCAGTCGCTTAGTTGATCAAATTCTCTGCCTTGTATGGAACTCGAAGGTTCATTACTGTGTTCTCAAGAGACAGCAACAGGTTTCTCTACTGATACACATGACAGACTCCATTTCACATCTTCAGAAGCTGTTATTCTAATAACCAGTAATGTCTTTTTGTCTGTTGGTCTATTATTTAAATTTTTTAAGCATTATATTTGTGTTTATTTCTTGTCGTCTTGTGGGACTTAATTTTCCAACTCAGTTCAGCCATTTTTATCTACCCACTTCCTTTGCTTCATCTTCCTTTGCCTCATCTGTCGTAAATACTGTAACAGTCATTAAGTTTAATGGAACAATTAAGATAAGAATCCTTCACGTTCCGAAGCTATAATTATACCTTGTAGTCCTCCGTGTTACGACACCATGAACTCTTGTATTTACAAGGGGCCCGCGAAACCATGTTGAGAAACACTGCTGATTCACAATTTCAGGCGCAACACTAAATTGGAACAGGCCACAAGGCCTAATTTCTAAGTTAATTATTATAATTTTTAATTATGTTTGAAATCGTTCGTTCCACTTTATATCTTATTGTTGCAAAACCCTGTTAAGTCTGTTTTTCCCACAACAGAAAACAGTTTTATGTAACGTACACGCCATCAAACAAGGTCTGCATGTCTAGTCAATATCAAATAAAATTACAATGTAACTCTTAGACCGTTTGCAGTATTGTAAATCACTAACGTATGCGACATTGTACTGTACTCATATGTCCGTGTTGTCACAATAAAATGTGGCATATACATTCCCACACCTGTCGTCTGTTGCACCTGACTGCAATAAACGTAACTTCCTGACATTTTGACAAGTTTTAATTTCCAATGAAAGGTTAAATACCTAAAAAGAATGTTGTTTTCTATAAATTTTTGGCAACAAAATGTACAACACATCCACATGAAAACAAAACTTGGTATCTGTTAATGCTTAGATCTTAGGTTCGTACTCCAAAGGTCAGAATTTAATTAATTTTTTTCATTTTATTATTCTTCAGGCCTGCTGACCGAATTCGGTGTTTAGCATGCTAATGTCGAAGAGTTCCTTCAAAACCTTGTTGGTCGCACTGCGTCACTACTCAAGAGCCCACGATCCACTACTTTCTGAATGACCAGAATTCGATTTCGGGCCGGAAAGGGCATTTTTCTCCGTGTCATCATGTCCAGACTGGCTCCGGTACTAAACCAGTATTCTTCGTAGCGAACGCTGGGAACTTTTTTTTTACAAAGAAAGATACGTTTTCCGGAGCGTGTAGTGGACCAGTTACCTTTATGCAGTGACGAGATGTAAATACATGGAACATTACATTTACATTCCTTGGCCTTCCTGATGTTGAGCTTATGCTGAACATGTTGGCTCAACGGTAACACTCGTAATTCCTACTAGGATGGACGCAGTTGGAATTTTAGACGGGGCACCGACTATCTAACAAGGATTTTCGTCGTTTTAAGTCAGTGCCTTCATATAGTTTACAAGGTGACATTTAAATCAAATTCTGAAATTTTATACCTTCCAAATTATTCAGCGCTTTACAGGCAAGTATGGGAGATATACAACTTTATTGAAAAGCTACCAATACCCGGAAACCCGCCAAATGTCTCGTCAGAGATGAAGACTCTATTTCAGGACCGAGGGTTTGTTGATGTACTGCTCGGTCAGGGCGGTGATGGGTGATTCAAAGAATGGTGATCAGCAGGGGGGAAACCGAAGAACTCTGATGAGAAATTTCTCCAGTGTCAATTCGTCCACAGTTCTCACTTGAAGTCACGTGGAACTGAAACCGGGTCTCTGCTGTCGGAAGCCAGCGGCTATCTGTCTGAGCTCTGTCGTGTTTAGAACTGAAAGGCAGACTGTAAATGTGCCTATCATATATGTAGTTTAATTACAGGGATACGTGGCGTTTTGTTGTGTGCGTGGACACAATTGGCCGAAGTGATTCGTCTGTAATTTCCTTGGTATCCGCCAGGTGATGTACTGCTCATGCCCGGTATCAAACATTTTGTTTCCTTATTACGAACATGACGTTTGCTATGTCGCGCAGGAAATGTTGAAACTGGGTTTGAACTGTGTAAGAACAGTCTCTGTGCTATCAGTATGGACTTTTCTTCAGCTGTTCTCATTGCCGTGCTCATAAAATTCAGCCTCGGAATTTGACTGACTTCTTTCTCACGTGACACCGAAACTGACAACTGCATATAGAATCGTTGACGATAAATCTCAGTTTAAGAGAGGACGTGGGACACAAGAGTGTGGATGAGAGAATGCGTAATGTGAATTTGAGATAAAAGAGAGTGTGAGGATGTAGACTGAATTTATCTGGCTGAGGGAAGAGTCCAGAAGTCGGTTGTTTTAACATGATAATGAACTGTAGGGTTTTATTAAACGGTGAATTTATATCTGAGTATCTGCTTCTAAAGAAGGACTGGTTTATGTAATGTCACACGTGTATTCTACATGCTAAGCATACCTCATCCTTGACTTAATTGCTTATGTTAGGTTAAGAGTGAAATTTATGCAGCTCCATGTTTCGGAGTTTTCTTCTCTTCTTTGATATGTCATATCTCCTGCGCCCAGATTCATTACTTAAACACACTCAATCCACAGGATTTATTTAGATTAAGAGCTAAAGTTGTATTTATGAGTCTATATTGAGATACGACGCTGGGCGAAAATAAAACTTAAGAATAAAACGATTTGTCATATTTCACATTTATGGACATAGAATGAATTTTACTTTACTGTACGGCACTTTAAACAGTCAGTCAGTCAGTTTGTTTTAAATCAACATTAATACAAGAAACACCCAATGGACATCCCTGACGTGTTGTTTGGGATTTCCACTCAGGATTTCGCATAGTCTGTGCTACAAGCCCAAAAATCCAATATCCAGGTTAGGACTTCATTTCGACTCCTAGTGAGATGCTACTGGGGCCAATAGAAACTCACAAAAAAGAAAAAAAAGAAAGAAAGCAGTTGTCCGTTCTACAGGCCTATCAATTCTTTCGTTTACCCCCTTTCTAAAACCACGTGGGAAATTGCTTTAGTGGATAGTTGAAGGATTTTGAAACGGGGTTCGGGGTCTGTGGTACTTGTTAGGAGAATAGGAAGCCTTCAACTAGTGTGGACATTTTCTCAAGATGACTTCATGAGAGGTGCATTCTCTGGGTTTGCCTGCTTGTCTAGACCACACTTTTCTAAAGTGCTTCACACTCCAGTTTCTCTTATCCTTTTGTTGTTAATACAGGAGTCACTCCATCTAATTTTGCACACGATATAAATTCTAATCTGACGCCCCTTTAAAACAATTCAGTCAGACCAAGTGATTACCCCAGCCATTATAACGCCTCGTTCAAGTGTAATGAAGGGTCTGGTATTTGCATTGTATATTTGTTTACGTGATCTCTCACGCTTAGAGAACGAAGCTTGAATATAACTTACAGGAAAGCAAATAGCCGACGAGATAAATTGGAACGACGGAATAGAGAAAATGTCATAAAGAGAAACTTCATTATTTCATATTTCACCTACTAGGCGCTATTGTTCAGGTGACTGAGAGAACGTGTGAGATGGACGGTGCCTAGTAGTTCATGCTTAAATCCCTTGATATAAGTCCGATATTTTAACCCATAGATTTAAATACTCCAACTATCATATCATATCCTTCCATTAAACCCATTCCCAGGTTACACAGGCTGTTCAAACCATTTTATTCGTGGTCTGCAGATTAAAATTATTCGTAGTACTCTCGTCTGGCATTCGGAGATCACGACATTCCCACTTCTCGACTTGTGGGCAGAAACTTGCCATTTATAATGTTCTCTACCGGAGATATGAACATTGTTATGATTGTTGGGCTAACTTTTACGTCGGTGATAGTCGACTGGTAGGGCTCACGTCCCGGACAGATCTGTGATGAAGACAGGTCACATCCCCTATTTCGTGTTTGTATAATGATGGGGCAGTACCAGATTTTCGTAAAAACTAACTGCACTAATGAAGACTTACTATTGGATTGATAAATAGTTTATTTTATTTAAATTCCACAAAATTAAACACTTTGTGAAAAATATTGTTACATCAACGAGAGTCAACATTATGTATTACAGTATTGAATAGTTTCAACATGTTATTTATTGCCGTCATTACACTTATCCTCTTATAATGAATATTTCCATTTTGATTACGTAGTTAAATTTTTTCATAAACACTCAAAAACAATATATTTTAGCATAAAATAATCCTATGCTTTATTTCTGAGCTAATGTCATTTAGTGACAGGGTTACGAATTCAGTTATGGAACAAAATAATTGTTTAGAACAGTAACTAGTGATTCACAGTTTGTTCCCTGCAGTGTTGATATGTGCAGTTAATCAGAAACTGTAGTATCTGGCATTAGTTTCAGTACTATCACTGCATTACTATATTTTTCAAACTCAAATACAAAAGTATGCCTTCATATGTTGTCAACAGAATGCGAAATCGTTATATAGTCTAAAGATAAATAACAAGTCCTTCAAAAAATTGAAACACTCGATGCTGACTAATTTTAGCAATTTACGTTCCACGTTAATGTCTCCAGCTGTTTCACTACCCCAATGTGGCAGGTGCAAAGAATTTTAGATGTGCAAAAGCATTTTCCAGTTACTGAGTTTATTAAGAACTAGTACGCCTACATGAGATTTCAGGTTTCTACGCCTGCGATGCACTTCATCCGTGTAGACTCATAAGTAGATACCAAATTTTCTGAGAAAAATACTGGCTAAGATGGAAATTGGAGCTTCCCAGCCTTCACCACTTCATCCCTGAAGATGTAGAGTGTATGCTTCTCCGAAACATCGGTATCTTCTTACGAGTCTACCCAGACGAAGTACAGAAACACAATACAAAGTAATTTGATATACCACATATCACAACTGTTTTTGTTAGTTTCATAATTGTGTTATTCACGTTTATGAAATAATAACTCAATTCTTTTCCTTTGTGTAACTTTCAAACAACTCTGTCGTAATTGTGTTACAACGAATACAGCACTGAATTTTTTACTTAACTAACAACGCGTTTTTATCTCGAGTATAATGCAGCAACCATGAGTGTCGGTTAAGTTAAGAGTTTAAAAAAAGGACATATAAATAGACGTATGGACAATGGAAACCTCTCCGTTTTCATTGTAACTAGGTTACAGAATATGTTGTGACGCTCTGTAGTTTGTTGCCATGGTGCTGTTCCCGACTCCACCACACGCTCATTAACTGTAATAGCGTTTCTGCATTTGAGAAGGATGCCCTTTTAGCAAATGACCAGTTGCGGGTGGAAGAATTTTTATGAAAGAGACGTAGAATGAGAGGTTTAGAGTGGAATGACGACAGAAGTGTCGGACGGTTAGAAAGAGAAAGTTACTCAGTGAATAGGATACAGGGAGGAAGGGATGAAAGGTAAGGAAACGATAAACACGGAGAGAGGATGGTGTGGTGAATGTGACAGTTAGTAGGTAGAGCTAAAATGGTGTGAGGGAATGAAACGAGTCTTGTGAAATTCATGTTGTGTATGCAAATTTACCTTGTTACCTAGAATCGTAACTCACCATGTTTTATAAACGTTTGTAATAAAGATAGATGGTTGTTGCAGTAGTTCGGATGTGTATCGCTGGCCTGGATTGTGCATCCGGCTAGTGATCTGTCTGTATGCTTAACAATATACGTGTTATTATAAATGTGTGACCTTCAGTGCTGGACAACAAGCATAGCTGTACTTTATCTGCTCCCGGATGGTGATAAACACAGAAAAGTCATCAGATGCGACCAGGGTTAAACCTCATTCACAATATGCCGACGGTTGTAGTAAAAGAGTTGATAAGTCGAATTAATTTTAACGAAGAGCCAATTCCTTTTCTAATCACAACAAAACACTCAATATGTGAGGCTAATATTTTTCTTACTATTCTGATGTTCTGTCATCCGAATGTTGTTTCTCCGTTTCTTTTGACTTGCATTTATTTCATCTGCCATTTTTTTAACCTTCAGAGATGTTTTTATGTCTTCACCAACGAAGAAGCATTGAGGAGAGTCAATGAGCAAAGAAATATTCTGCAGGCGATTACACGAAGGAAAGCTAACTGGCCGGGACATATTATGAGAAGGAATGGATTACTGAGTGATATCATCGAAGGCCAGGTTGAAGGAAAGCGAGGACTGAGAAGAAGACAGATACAGCTAAATGACGATCTCAAACAAGGAAAGAAGATGAAGTTTCAGGAGTTAAAACGAGAAGCTATGAATAGGGAAAACTGGCGAACTCTTTTTGGGCGGAACAATGGACCTGTCGTCAGACAGAACACTAAATAATAAATAAAATAAAAATAAATTTTCTTGTATTAGTTGTTGGTTTTGGAAACGCAGTTCCTGTACCTGGATGACGTACGTAAAATATTTTCCGTACTCGACCTGTACTCGATTATTGAAACTTGTCATAAGAACATAATAGGATAGTCCAAAAACGAGAGAAATTGAAGTCTAATTATATTTAACGTCTGTATAGATACACGGACAGAATGAACATTATGACGATTTAAGTGGTAAATACACAGAACATTTGTACAAATTACAAAACTCATCTTGCACTTTTAATTTACACAAACTAGTAATCAGCAGCTAGAGATAATTAGTTTCCTGATGTATTTATTGTTTGATACACATGATGTCCCAAAAAGCTGTATACACGCATTCAGTTAATGAAATAAAGACATTTAAATGAACCAAATCATTACATACATCAGCATTGGTACTTAGTGAATTAACGAATCTATTGGAGGTGTTAAAATGGCCACCGATAGCTTCGTGGCACAGCTGACAGCGCGCAGCAACTAACTGACTAGCGGTCACCGAGCTTGTTGATGTGTTTACATCTTTTTGGGACATTCTGTATGTGTTACGTGTACAGTCCACGACTGTAATCTTGAGACTTTCAAGGAAAGCAGGAAGTCCGTAGCGTTAAAGGCAGACGCTATCTTTCCCCCTTCCTCCTTCACCCCACTTCCTCACCCCGCAAGTCTCAAGATTACAGTCGTGGACTGTAATAGACGCTGTGATGTACTGAAGTATAATAATAATAATCTGTCATGTTTGATTGTCTGTAACCAGCACTTAACAGTTAACCCATTTAGTATTAATAATGATTCGAGTCTGAGTATGCGACATTTTTGTTTCCGGAATATTTTATGGGGTTTGTTTGGAACCATACAGAATATTTGGTTGACTGCAATTTGCCTGAATCTGTTTACACAAACTTTTGATCATCTGTTAAAGGGGTGGGTATTTGGGGAAACTCTGCGAACATATATCACACAATGTGCTTAATATACAGCGGGGTTCTTGCAGTGAAATTCAATTCGTGCTTTTCCATTAATATGTATAAACGTGTTGAGTGCATTGCCTGGTACGTAGACTACACGCAGTACTGGCGTCGACCAAGTGCGTATTGTAAATGTCGCTGCGCTTGTACTGTGCTAATTTTTCATTACGTTTGGAAGATTTGTGTTACGTGTATAAATGGCCGACTTTTATTTAGCACCATTCTGAGTGGCACGTGACAGGACTGCCTCTGTTAATTCTTCCGGTTCATGAAAATAATGCTTGGTGTCGCAGTATTTCTTGTGAGTCATTATTTATACTTTGAGTTTACGAACCACGATGTTTAAAAAATAACGAAGAAATTTATTTATAAACTTCGAAATTAGTGTTCTTAATCCAAAACTTAGTCTGGTGATTTAATGTGAAATGGTGTTATCTGCGAGACTTGTAGTAAGAATGGGGAGATGCATAAATGCTTGGTTGAAACCCTTTACAGGGAAAAGCTCTTGGGAGATTAGGCGTAGTTATGAAGATAATGTTAGAACTTATGAAAGCAATGCAGGAGGGTGTGTACAGCGTATAAGTGACTCGTGGTTGTGGCCATTGACAGGCTTTGTGAAAGCGGCAATGAATTTTATAGTTTAATAAAAGCCGGAGGACTTCCTGGCCGGCGAAGCGATTATCATATTTCCTCAAGGCGAATGTTCGAAGTATTGACTTATTTAATTCTACAGCATTTTAGTGTAATAGGACGAGGTGATCATTGCGTTTCGTGTATTGGAAGAAAGCGGATGCAAATTGACTTGGCGCAGGCTGCTTCAAATGCTTTTCCGATACCAACTCTGAAGGTTGAGATATTTTTGAAATTTAAGTGATGATATGTGGAATACGTATTGTGAGATTTGAATCGAGAAAATACAAGTTAGTCTCTTTACCGCTGATGTAAGCAGGTCGATACTATTTCAAATGACAAATCGGAAGGCGAACTGATAGAGTTGTCTTGTGTACGTTTCATGTGTGGGTCAAAAGAGTTGTAAGAAAAGGGAATGAAGGAATTGGAGTTAAAACGGATACGATGCATAAAATATGACTGGAGAGAGTTCGTAATAAGTTTATGTTGGGACTGTAGAAAGGGATTAGAGGAGTCTGCCTGACTGGACCAGATGATGTCTGTGTTGTAGTTCTATACCCTCGCAGCAGAGGTCCTACCCATCGTCGCTTCCAACCAGGCAGTTCAGAGAGTTAATTTTCCAGGACGTTGCTGGCTGCAGTACCTTCAACTTCATTCTGTAAGGGGTGCCCACAACAAAATAATGGGATCATTGTAGTCTGGCCAATTTTAGATGATAAATGAATTGTCAGTATTGTAATTCTGAATTTAAATTCATGACAAGCGTATACAAAGTGGATTGAATGGTCAGTGCATTAGAATTTTTGTTTTGCAGTCCCGTACAACCGTTATAAACTCTTGCTTCAAGATATCAGGCTTTATATCTATCTAATACAGGTATTCGTTTTTCCCATCATCTTTTGTCTTGTTCCATGTCTTCCTTTCTGTGCGTGACTGTGCTTCATTGCAGTGTGTTTACGAAGGCTTCAAATTACCAAACAGCAACTGGCACGTAGTCAATTGATGCACAGCATACTTTACTGGAGCGCTGTATTTCCATACCCAGCGCTTGAAAGAAGACCGGTATAGCAGAATGTAATAACCACTTGTGTGACCTAGGAGTACATGGGATTGTAATATTGAATTTTATATAAAGTAGAATTGTGCCTATAGATTGGATTAAAATGTGGATCAGAATAAACTCTGATTGTACGATTTTTGAAAACTGTAAGGACAATTCCATTTTCATAGAAGGGTGGTAATTTTTGACCAGATGAACAACGACCAAGTTCGACATTGGAGTTAGAAATAAACCTAAATAAGTACTAATTAACGGAGTGACTAAGACTTTTTCTTCTGTTCACAGGTACGATTCCACATTGCTGTCATAAGTTGCTATCACGTAAGGTAAGGCAAAACTTGCTGTTACACAGTGTTTCCAAACTTTCTTGAATAGCGACACTTATTACTGACGGAACCCGACAAAATAGTGCGAAATAGTCTAAATATGGCAAACAGGTAAAGGCCGTTTTCGGGGATGTACTTAACTGTTACGTTAGAAACATAGGACTGAGTTATACAACCTGCCGAACATTCGGAAACGCACTTTAAAAACTGTAATGCGTTATTTGTCTTTTCTTCTTTATTATTTCCTTCTTTATCTCTTTTCTTTCCTGACTTTCCTTCCTTATCGCTTTGATTATTCCTTTCTCTTTTCTTCTTTTTCTATTTTCTTTCGCTGTCCCCTCTTTCAAATATGTTGGCAAATTCTTGGCTTGGCCGCGTAACGAAAGCAGCTATAAATTGCTGTTGTAATATGAAGCCCAGTGAATATGAAGTCTAGTCTGCATGTAATGAAACTGTTAATATGGAGTTTCCGAAACCAAACTCCCTTCGCGTTTTTCAGTTTTGTGTTCGTACAGGCTTAGTGTTAGTTTTTGTAGTTGTTTGTGACAGTATTTAATATTTTGCACAATACAGATTAACATTGATTGTGTTTTGAAAACGGATTGAATTATATTTCTACAACGAATATGGCTTGTTTTTATTAAAAAATAAATGATGCATTATAAATATAATTTCGAAATACGACTAGCTTCGTCGTGGCAGCATAAATCGATAATCGTAATTCATTATTGATAAGCACGTGATTACATTACATATTATTTGTTTAAGTGACTCGTTTATGTATAGAGGCCATTGACGTCATAGATTGTCAGTGTAGATACATTCACGGTGTAATTTTGCATTGTACCTTTCTAAGCGTGTACGTTATTTTAAAGACGTGCCCAACGGTATTCCAATAACGCGTTCCGATTTTTTAGGTAAGAATGAAGTTTAGCACTGCACAAAAATTCTTCACAAATACCGCCTTGTTTCATGTTACACTATAGACGTGTATCTATTGAAATCCCACCCACATTTCCATCACAATAAGCAGTCCGATATTTGATATGGAAAGCTTTTGAATCATAATCATGCACTCAGCTACATCAAAAGCCTGCCGCTAATGACCATATGTATACTAAGCCTAGTTTCACTTCCTTAAAATGAGTAGAAGCGTCCGTCGTTTGTAATGATATTTTAACTTTGTGGCCTTCCTTACCTGTCTTAATGTCCTGTTTGACGTCAGGCATAGGAAATAGTCCAAGTGAGACCATGACTAGAACTTGCGTATATTTCACATTCCGTTCCCTTCAAATATTGGCTTGTATGTAGGATTATATCCTTAAAATCCACGTACAATCACAATGATCAAAATGATTTGTGTATAACTAAGCAATGCAAATATGAACTTTGCCTATGTTGTACTATGCAAGTTTGGTATTTATCTCACTACATATAGTATTTCGTAAATTACTTGTATCGAATCTGCCGTCTCTGGTTGTACTGTGCGCTTCTCGTTAGTCGATGTCCTGTTTCCTGAACGAACATTCAATTTCGAGAAAAATCTCTCGCATTCTCTTTTCCGGCCTCTTTGACTCTTCCGAGCGGAAGGCTTCATTTTCTTTGAATCAGTCTGTACTTTTCCAGCTGTGCCACTGTCGTTTCTGTTGATGATGATACCAACAACAACAACAACAACGTAATTTCTACAACAAATTGTAGAGCAAACCAACGCGAAATTTGTGAGCGAGGAAGAAAGTATGACGAAGTATAAAGTAACTCGAAAGATAACAGGACATATACAGGTGGTTATAATGCAACTTTGCTATACGCCGTTTTTCTTATTCTATTTCTTATGCCACATTCTTTCTATTCTTTCACGGTATAAATGACCGCAAAAATACGAAATAAGTGTCAACACATGTTAAATGAGTTCCGCAGAACAAAGTGCATGTATACGTGAATGAGACGCTTAATATTTGAGCGCTTAAACCAATAATTGCATGTTGATTGTTGTCATTGTACTAACTGACTGACTAACTAACTAACTAACTAACTCCTTGGTAGCAGAACCTGCGGGTCCAACACCGACAACACCAAAGCCCGCCACCGGACACGATCCCGAGCCGACTCTATTTTCCATCCTCACAGACCACCTCTCTAAGAGCCATCTTGATGTCATCCTCCCATCTATGCCTTTTCTGCCCAGTGGTTGTTTTCCAAGAGGATTTCCCATCAAACTTCTGTACGCAATCTTGCCTCCCCCAAGCGTTCCACATGTCCATCCCATCGGAGCCTCCTAGGTTCCACTAACCTCACTGTGCTAGCTGGCCTGTGTAATTCACACCGCTTTAAGTTGTGTAACATTCTAAATTCCTCAATTATTTCATCCTCCCTAGGTCAAAATATCTTTGACATATTGTTATTTTAAAATTATTGGCGACCATTGAGATCGAACCCGGGATATTTTATTCGCCGAAAACGCTTACCTCTCGAATATCCTGTCTTCCGGAAATGGCTATTTTGTAACTATATGTTACACGTTTATTTCGTATCTGTTAGCAGAGGGCGCCATGTGGAAATGAGGTCTAGGTTTGGTTGTATGTCGGTATTTCCGAAAAGTGACGCAAAATAAGATTGGGATATGTGAGTCGCTTTCGCAGTGGTCTATATTATAGACTCTATAACGTCAGATAACCGTCCCGTGTACTTGATACTCCCTGGCAAGAAATCGACCGAGAAAATAAAAGCGTAGTCATTTTTGTTTATGACGGTACACCACGAACCCAACTTTCCCCAGTCCCAAGAACCCTACGAGACCAAGAGCCATCTGTTTCGCGTCAGTTACACATGCCACTGACGTGGAGAAGGAACGGGATAAAGCAGCTTAGACCTGGAAAAGCCGTTGTCACTTATCTCCTTTAGAAACTGAGCTTGCTAGTTCAAAAAGGAATATTACCTTGGACATTGTTCATTGTCTGAAGTATATTTGATATACATGACGTTTCGAGGAGTTGGTTCTGCTCATGTCTTCCAGTGATTAGTTTTCATTATGCTGGCAGGTTTTAACGGCTTTTTAAAGGAGTATTAATGCTATTAGTGCACGTCTGTAGGGGCTGAACCCGGGATGTTTTGAATACTGGGCTGGTGCGTCAATGTTTTCTTTTTGTCGATAATAATAAATATAAGGGCGATAAAATATCTGTGTGTGTAAAGAAAGTCAATCACCTGAAGACGGAAATAAAAACAAATCCCGAAACGTGGTATGTGTCTTCGAATGTACCTCAGTCAGCGGACATTTTTGGCATTTGACATGTTTACGTGTATTCGCTTAACGAAATAAAAATGTGTTTTGAAAATATTTTGCTAAATGTGATCCATGCAGTAAGTTTTTAATTAATAAAGTTCTGTCCCAAACTTTCAAAAACATGTGCAACAAAAAAACACAACATTTAACGGCACAAATTACAGTAATTTCTCCTTAATATTAGAGGAGAAACTGAATTTATAAGCTGTCACATTCTTTACAGATTGACACTTTCGTTGATTGGACCCATTTTCTATAGTAGAAAAAAAAAATTGTCGAAGGACTCCATTCAATGAGTTGTTAATTGTAAATTTTGTGAAATAAATTTATGTCTGTTTACAGAGAACCGTTTTGGGAGCACCTAAATGTGGACACACTTCTTTTAAAATAACAGGCATTTTCCTGGAACTGGAACAGAATGTTACTTATTGAAGAGTAACAACTTCCCATTTCTCGATGCACTTTTAGAGAGGTAGGTGGCTTGCGTTGGACAAGGATAATGTCGAGCACTGTCCATATAATATGCAGCAGTGGTTGGTTTGCTTTTTTGGTTGGTGATCGTTTGCTGCTCAGGGATTTTAATTCTTATGGGATAATATTTATAAATGCGTGTGTTGTTATATCCGTTGCAGTGGCAATGCTGTTGACGGATCTTGGGTCTTATAGGATAATATTTATTACTGTGTGTGTTGACTACTTTAGATTTTCCCATCATCGTTGACGGAGGCATTACTAGTGTTGTAATAAATGATCCACTGTCATTATGGTACGTCGCTAGCGAATCGAGCTCTCCACCAAATTCCGTAGGCAGCACGTCCTTTGAGACTTTCTTGTATTGTGTGTCCATTGTCGTATTTGAACGTAGCTGAAAAGAAGTGAATTGGCTGCTAAAATAATAATTCCGAACGCAATAAGTAGTATACTCGTATGCCATAAATAGTAGCTCTTTATTTTCTATGGATCTAAACTTAGATTAATATGTAACTGATAAAAAATTACTTCACTCGCAGAATGATTCAGAGTTGTAGTAAAATACTAGAGGAGGTTGTTGGGGATATCATTTGGAGCAGAAAATATAAATAAAGTTTTTGAGATTTGCCACTGTTTCCGTATTAGGTGGTGTCTGGTGGTTTTAGTTAAATCAAGGAATTACGTTTTTGTGAACGCAGTTTAAGAATCACAGTACCTTGTAATATATATAATTATATAATTTGTTGTTTGTAAATTGTTTAGCAAATAACTTTAGTCTTGTGACTGGTTATATCAAGCGCAGTTGTTTTTTGTGGTACTTGTAGGTGAATGAGCTTTTATGCTGTGCTGTTTGAATTTGTTAATCAATTTCCAACATTTTCGTTGAATGTTCATTGTCGAGTACTCTTCTTTCGTCCTTTTGCTTTTCAGGCCTCTTTGACTCATCCATGAGAAAGGTTTCCTCCTCTTGAAACCAGTTCCTGTAGTGACCCAGCTGTGCCACCATCATTTCTGTAAATTAATAATCCATTTCTTAATTTAACGTGCAAGAATTCCATGAGCTAATTAAACAGAATGACTGAGTAACAAGGAAAATACATACACGAAGTAAACACAGTAAAATATTCTAGTAGAAAGAGCGTAACAATGGCGAAGGTAGAATATATAGTAATTACAAATTAATTGATTTCAACAAGATACATCTTACAATGCTATCAAACACGTCAACATTAGGGCTGTTACAAATCTCATTGACTGCTGAGGCACCGCGAACAGAAAGACGTTTGCTGCCTGGAAACGGAGTGTACAAATTATTGAAGTCTTTTTAGGTCTTTGGAACTCTGATACCAACAGTTTTCAAAAGCGAAAGACCGGTATTAAAGCCTTCATAAAAGGTCCTTACGAATAAAACATTAAAGTAACGCTACCTGTCGTGAAATATGTTCAATTCCAAGTTGTCCAAAACGTAATTGTAACTGTGTGAATAATAATAAAAAATGATTGGCAAAATAACAAAAAAAGAACGCTGCTTATACCAAAATCCGCTTTTGAATACGATTCGAATGCAGGAAATAGACACAATAATAATAATAATAATGACAATTTGAAATACAAGGACCTTCTCATAGAAATACAGATAATGTGGAAAGTTCAAGCAAAAGTAATCCCAATAATTATAGGAGCGACAGGAACTGTCTCCAGGTCGCTCAGAAAATATTTGGCCAACATCTCGGGCAAACACGACATCAGGGAACCGCAGAAGACCGCCATTTTGGGAACTTCAAACATCATCCGAAAGACGCTTTCATAAAATAAAATTATATAATACACGTAGCACTTGCTAAAAACAATATGTATCCCGGAAATAGCTGCTGTCCCATGTACCTTAGGGACAAGGTCTGTCTCGGGTACATGGAAGTACATACCCCATAAAGTGGTGAAGAGATGGGACAATAATAATAATAATGTCATCATCAATAATGCAGTGTGTAATGGCTTCTTGCTTTGAAGTATGAACATATATTACAAGTGTTCTAATACGAATGTTCTAAAGAAACTATTTGGACCTAAGAGTGATAAAGAAAGCGAACAATTTAGGATGAAACTTTATGATTTAAATAGGTTACCTAGAATTATGAGGGAAGTAATCTCTAGAAATCAAACATAATTTTTGTAGGAAAACCTCTTAAAAACAAACAACTTCTAACAGCAGAAAGTGGGTTGGTAACATTAATATGGATCGTACTGAGGTAAGTTATTAGAATTATAGGTGAATGGATATGTCATAGGTTAGGTCTAGTGGTTGGCACTTCTGCTTCGTATTCGTGATATCCCGGGTTTAAATCTTGATCCGGAAATCGGCTATCCTAACTGACGTTTTTCTTTTGTATTTCTCAAGACAAATGCGAGAACAGGTTCTTAAAGCAAATCACAACTTCTTTAATCAATAACTTTCCAGTCCATTATTTATTAATCTTTGCGTCATTGATCTGAGATAATAACAGCTTTGTTATGCAAGCCACAAATAAACAAATAAGGCAGGAAGGTCACAGTACATGCAAGCAGACAAGAACTTAACACTCGATTTACTGATCAGCTGACGGGAAACCTGTTCTTTCATAGAAACTTATTATGCAGATGAAGAAAGCGTGGTCAAGCAGGCAACCGCCCTGTCCTGGAAGTCAGATCAGCTGTTCACATTTTACTGTATTTCCTGTAAACTGTTACACAATTTCCTTCAATTCTCTATCTCTGTCTCTCTTTTGACATTGCAACGCACTGAAATGTATTTGAATATAGTTTTCCATCATTTCGTCCATGTGTTTTAAAATTTCTGAACCTTTATATCTTAAGAATCAGAACATGCTAGTACTCAGAAAAATGAAGAGAAGGTACTGTTTCTAAAACAATATAAAATGTCAAGGCGATGCTATATTATCACAGCCCCAAATATCTTCTTGGCGTAGTGTATGGTCAGAAACAGTGGAAAATTTAGTTTCACCTGCTCATTAGGATATATGAAACAAATGTGCTGTTTTATTATAGAGATTGTCTGATTGTCACGGTGTGTTGAAGTTTTAAAAAGTCATACGTTTGACAAAAACTAGCTGTCTTTTTCTTCAGAATCTTTTGTCGTCTTCCTAGAGTTTCCACTTGAAAACTTATGCATTTCTTGTGTTTCTATCTCGACTTACGTATTAACAGTTGGCGCTGCCCGAGAGAGACAAAGTACGATATCGCGATGTGTCTAAAGTATGGACTGCTGCTAGTACTGACGTCTCATTTTGCCAGTTGTTTGTTTTGTGAAGCGTTGAATCTTAACTTGAGGGGAAATCACATCACAGACGTTTCAAAACGAAGCTCGGAGGGAAATATTTGAATCAAAGTTTTCATAACAACTTTTCCTTCCTAGATGTCCTCTTTGTCCTTGGGAGGAGACGTGTTAGTGGTGACTGAAGGAATTCAGAAGTCGATAATTTAGAATGTTACATAACAAGGAACTCGGTGGTTTATAGCGTAAACATAACATATTAATTTACCATGTTATATGCACAGATGCAATATAAATACATGGTACATGAAATGCGTTGTTTAAGGTAGCCACTAGTGGAACGAAAATGTTGAAATAAGGTGTGAGAATATGTGAAGAATGAAATAGGTTAGACATTTTTTGAACATGGAGATGGACGTTTGGGTTCTAAAAAAAGGCACGGCGAGGTGCGTCCCTCACTGTCGAATGACAATGAAATGGCTAAAAGCAGACTGCATTCTGCGTGTAGTGAGTCAAAAGGTCGGCCATTTATATATTAATGTAGATAGCTCCTCAGTCTTAATATTGGAATAAAATTGTAAGCTATCTGATTAATTAGGTGCTTACTTTGAATAGACGTTTGTTAGTAAGCTAGCTACCTATCCAGTTACTTAGGTGCTTAATTTCCCAGACTATTCGTTACACACGTACTTAAGCCTGGCAGTCATAGCAATCACTTGGTGCCGTAGTTATTAACTTGTTTCTCAGTCACAACTTACATATCTAGACAGCAAGGTGGTTTATTTATTCCCCCCAAGCGCCTACATGGCGTTTAGTGGGACACCTTTTTTATTTTCTTATTTATCTAGGCGGTTGGTTGGAGCGCTATCCAGTACTTACATGCTTCTTCGACTAGGAATACTGCAAGTGTAGGATTTATAATACATACTACCCGCGTATTTTGATAGCTTGTACAGTGTCCCACTTAAAACTCAACTCAACAGTAATCACGTAGTAAAGTAAAGTAAAGTAAAGTTTGTCCCACTATACGCCATGTAGGCGTTTGGGGTGAGTGGAGGTATAGCTCCTCTCTTCCTTGACCTCGGCACTAGATGGGGGTGAGTGGTCAGCATCACGCCCCGGCCGGCTTTACCCCCGGGAAAGGACCCCGGTACCCATTGTAGAGGAGGCTGGGTGAGCCCCAGAGCCGGTCTGGACGCAGAGGCCAGAGGAAATATCCTCTGCCCCCTTCGTCCAGCCCGTAGCTAGTCACTATACTGACTGAGCTACCCCGGCTCATGTAATCACGTAGTACGGTACAAAAATTGAACTCAGAATTACGTCCACCCCGTGTAATAGACTCTTCCAACCTCCCCCGTTATGTTAGAGTCAAGGTCACTTTTGTTGCTAGGCCGCTTTATGTCTATCTCCCTATCACTGAGTACATGTATATCTACCCGCCTGTTTATGAATATATGTACTTAATTACTTAAACCGTTGGCTAAATATTTACTTAGATAGATGTTAACTGCTTACACTGTTAGTCGGGTTATTTGTGTTTCGCTGCAGTGTGTACGCATTTATTTCACTTACTGTATCCATCAGTCGCCTTTCAGTAACATAAGCCCAGATGAGCGGAATGTGATGATATTTCTAATTTCGATTTATTAATTAAATATGCCGATGAAATATGCATTTGTAAAAATTGACCGACGTGAGGGTATGAGCAGGCTTTCAGTTTTTTGTACTAATCAAAGTGTACATATAAATGAATTTCAAAGAAAATTGTATTCATTGTTATTATATTTTGTGTAGATTTGCTTAACCCGATGTGATATTTCAACATGGACGTAATGAAATGAGACTTACATATATACATGAAACGAACATGCTTCTATGCGATGAACAACGAAATTAATATTCTTGAAAACTCACTGTGATAAGTCGTCAGTGAATCCAGTTTTCCTCCATACTCCTTAGGTAGTGCGTCTTTTGAGACGTGGTCGTACAACGTATTCATCGAAGTGTGAATGAAGATCTGAAAGGAAATAACATATTCACCAGATATAAATTTACCGAATAAAATTTTTGAAGTGGTAGCAAAAATCTCAAATTCATTGTACCATCAATTTCAACACGAATATAATTTCGAATCGTTCGTTTATTTCCCAAATTCTTAAATTTACACATTTTTAAATAATGTTTTGTTTCCGTTTTTTGTAATTTTGTCCTACATTCTGCTGTGACACAAAATGTAACTGGGTGAATCTACGAACGACATTTATACTAAACATACCTTAAACAATGGGCAAAGTTGAGTATTTACTAATGAATGAACGATGACATGACTTTAGAAAGTAAGTTTATATTAAGTTTGTATCGCCATGATTTATTTTTTATAATTTAGTTACTAGTAGTTATCAACTCCATATGTCATTATATCCTACTATTATGAATGAATAGAAACTTCGTTTATGCGAAAATGTGTATGCCGCGTGAAGATCAAATTAGTGTATTATATAAAATGTTATATATTTATCATATTACTCCTTACTCGCATATATTGCGATTCTGTAACCGTGCAAGCTGGGTAACCAACTGCATCTAGCAGAGTCTTTCTTGAAAATCTAATACTGCGCTCAGCTTGCCTCTTTTAGTGGACCAGAAGGAGAACGGTGCAAGTCCATACCTTTCTAGACATGCAGCTCTTAAGAAATGGTTTTAACATAGCCATCATTGCCTTCGTGACGTAGTTGGCATTCAGAAAATGATTTGCCACAACATTGCCAGGGAAAGCGTCCTGAAACAGACAAACCTGTGGAAGTCAGCAAGTTAGATATAACTGGTGAAGGGGTCTTCGTCGGCTTTATAGAGGTGACATTTTCATATATATCCACGTTTGAATGTAGAATTAGCTGACGGTTGTTATTTTGTAAGACAACTTTGGCTGATGGTTTAATCGTTATTTGTGTCTGTCTCCTTAGTCAGCTTTAGAAAACGGTTTTCAGTTTATAATGAATCATGGTACCAGCATTTACAGTTATATTCGTACATTATGCCACTAGACTTCAACCAGCGTTCTACTTTAATTTCCTAAATTACATATTACTAACATGGTGGCCATGCTAACGTATTACCTGAGAAAGACACTGTTGGCGTCATTTAATATAGGATCCTCATGTTTTGTGTAAGAAGTCTTCGAAAAAGCATTTCTCAAGGGACATTTGTAGAACATAAAAGAACAATATGGTAACCTGGTGAAATCTATACACACTTTCGGTTTCGTGATTCTACGTAATTAACGTGATAAAACGTGGCAGAAAACTGTGGAACTTTTTATATGTAAATAATTAAAACGTATCGACGATGCGAAGAAACTGTAAAGTGTAGTTGGCAACTAGTATTAACGTGCATTGCGCACAGAAATGGTTCACGCACCATGTTCAGTTTTATTAACTTGCGGTCTCTGCCGGCCTCTCCAATCTCTTCTCAGAGCTACTTCTTTGTTCAGAATGATTCGCGGTAGCTCAGTCTTATTGACGAGCAACGGTTCGGCGCCCGAGGATCTTGGTGTATTTAACGATGTGTTCAGTTGCTGTCGAAATATGACAAGATCAACGAGCAATGAATTGGAAAGTTGCTAAAGGAAGCCTTTATATTCTAAATTAAAATACCGTGCTTCCATTTGCATGGAGGGATTGAGGAAAACCCTCAGTCAGAATAGACTACCTCCAAGCTGAGATTTAAACTTTATACGATGGATGAAGTCCAGAAGGGACATTTAACAATATTTATAATATTTGTAAGATGAATATTAGGTGAATTGCTAAATGACGTAAACGGCAGGCGGATACCTGAATATACTCGGCGTACATCTTCGTATAAGAGAGTGTCAACCTGGAGAGGTGTTCGAATCTACAGCCCTTCGGGTCCATCAGAAAGACATACCCAGGAACTGTACCGTTCTCTAGCATGAAGACATCTTGAACCATGAAATATGTTTTGAGTGCACCTGAATGCGAGAACTTCGTTACATCCAGATCCGAGAATCGAACTGCCATCACTGCATTCCCGTGCTGGTCCTTCTTCGGAAGAACAGCAAATTCACTGAAAAGTTACATGTCATTTAGTTGGACACGTTTGTCTCGCGCTGTCTTAAGGACCTTCTTCTTTTACGGGGGATGAAAGCAAATTAGGAGCTGGAATTTGAGGTTCTCATGGCGCAGAAGATGTCTGCTGTCGTCTTTGGGATTGTGACAACATGTAGTCCTTGTCTATCGACTGCACTAATTATGGAGGCTACACTTTTATCCGAAACGTAGGTGACCACCTACAAGACTACACCGCATCACAACCCTACAACCCAGAAAACCACAGTCGACAATGTAATGTGGTAGGACGTCTGTATATTAGGAGCACTAGACTAGATTATATTACAGTGATAAGTTCAGGGGTGATAGTTTGGGCAAAGCCTGAAGACGAATGAAAGAGATGAGAAATTTATGCAAGATTTAAGTCGAAAAACATGAAGGGAAGAGACCACTGGGTTATCCAGGCGTAGATTGTAGGTTAATATTAAAGCAGAGATTGAAAGAAATAGGACGATAACGTGGAATTGATCCATATGGCTCATGAAATAGATCCATAGCGGGCTCTTGAAAGTCGGATGTTTATCTTCGGGGTCCATAAATAGCAAAAGGCAATCTGAAGGATTTTCGTTTCCCATGAAGGGCTCGCTCAAGGTAGTTAATTAAGTAAATATTAAATGCATATTCCGGAAATGAAACTGTACCAGTGTAAAGTGAACACACACGTGTATTTGTCTACATGCACATACCAACTGGCACCCATTTTGATTACGTAAATGTACATCCCAATACTTCACTGTTTTAATTACTCTGACAGAATAACACAGAGCGAAGTTCTGACGAGAATATATGAACACGAGAGAGATTAAATAATCAGTGAAATGGAGAATACAAAACAAAGTTCTTGAAAGAATATTTTGACCCGAGAATGGTATTACAGCCAGAAAAATTGCGAACACAACAAAGTTCTGACGAGAATATTCGGCTCCAAGAGACACTGCGACACTGGGATGCCGGGTTCGAATATTATTCTCTGCATTGATTTTTCTCCTTGTTTTATGTACTGATCCGTGATGTTAAAAAGGTATTCATTTCTATAGTCTGCTGTTTTATTAAATGTACGCCAGGCCAGTGCTTGTCTTTAAGTATAACGATTGTAGATATTTTCTGGGAGGTCATTCCTCGAACCGGGCAAGTGCTGACAAGATTCTGTGTTCCATCTGATGTTTGTCCTATGTATAATGTACATAGTTTCTGCCTTTCAATTTTTAACGTGTAGCTTACTCACAGTATGGACAAAACTTGCTGCACATCATGCCCGTTAGGATCTCTGTTTCCAAATATTTCCGGTGAATTCGAACGAATTTTGTAGTATGCTTGTATAGTTCTCTTACAGGCCTCCAGGTGGTTCTGACAGCTGTGTAGAAACAGGATCAGCTGTTCGTCTGTGGATACATACAAAAATATTTTGATGCTCCAACACGTGATATAGAATATTACAGACCAGATATTTTTCGGACGCTTGTAAGTTTCTGCTGGGATAGGAAAAATACTTTCACTGGGGGGGGGGGGGGGGGATCCAGTTTGCTGGTAGAAGGCTAATGTAAGGTAAAGATATTATCTAACATAAATTCAGATTTTAAATTACCTAACATTACCAGGGCAAGTAAATGAAGAATGATTATTACATAGACAGCAAACACGACAGGGAAACAATAAATGCATGTAACAATTTGGTTGGTAAGTCCAAGGTAAAGAGTCTGTGAACTTCATGTATCGTTTCTCATACTCTCGCCCGAAAGGTGTTTGAGCGAGATCTGAAAATGATTTAGCATCTAAAATCATATCTTAAAATACTGGTAAATGTTAGGCTGGTTATTGAAACAAATTAACATAACTGCACCTAACCCATTATCACATGCCACGGTGGTCTTGTGGTTAGAACGCTGGCCTTGTAATCCTGGGGTCTCGGGTTCGATTCCCGGCGGTGCCCGAATTTATAACTTGTGTTGGGCAAGGCCGTGGTCTAGGCAACACGGAGTTTTCCTCCGGGGACTTCCCCGGTTTTTCCGTGGCATCCCAACAATTACTCCATTCACACACAGAAGAAGGCAATGGCAAACCACTTCTGGATCATCTGCCAAGAACGTATATGAACAGGTCCCAGTCCGAGAAAAGGATGGAAGGATTCTGTTCATATGGACCTGTCGTCAGACAGAACACTAAATAAATAAAATAAAATAACCCATTATCAACGCCAGCGGTTTCACGAATCTGTGTGGTGGCCAATTCCCAAAAATTGGATGCTAAAATCAGTCACTAATGACTCTGTTTATTGCAGAGGGAAGCTTGGAACACTGCAGGCCTGTAAGTGGACGTGACCAATTGGTTGAATTGACGGTTGAAGGCGGCCGGAGATTTAAGGCTTCTTGATTCTGTTACCGATGTTAAAGATTTAGAGTAATTTAATCTCCACGACAGCATGATATTGCGAGTCGGAACCTTTACAGCATAAAGCTTACGAAAGTTATATTTCAACAATTCGTTTCTTTCCTGCAAAAACACACGCGTTACAGGGAGCAGTTGATTAATGGTATTTTGTAAAACTGTGAGATACATGCGGGATGGTTGTTACGCTTTAACACAGAGTTATGATTGTCACCGCGTTGATACGTTATGAAGGGAGTTTACCTTTCGTGTATTTTTAAATTGTGTAGATGAGTTTTTTCATATCGGGATTGCGTTATTTTTATTAGTCCACACTTTGCACGGGTCACTTGTGTGTGACATTGACTAGGCAAAATTGGGCTATTTATACTGTAGTAACATACGTTTTAAAACGACTTTTATAGATTTTCCGATATTTATTGCAGCTATAAAGTAAACCAGTTTTCAAGTATTTAAGAGGCCAAAATCTAATAAATGGATGTTTTTCATCTAAGAAAAACTAGATTTGTACAGTCCTGTGGTTACGTAAGCAGGCCTACTTTTCTATCTCTCGCGCAGGGATATCTACTCTGAAGTCAATGTATGTCATGACTGGTTGGGTGAATGCTGTTTTCGTAGAATGACGAAATTTTTTAAAATTAAGTTATGATAGTAGCGACCCTGGTAGGAAGAAATGCAAACAATGTTATATTGGCTCCAGTGGTGCGGTTAACGGAGGCTGTGTTTGGCGAGTGTAGAGTCAGAGGGTCGGTTTTGTGTTGGCGCGTTTGGTAGCAATCTGGCATCACTCGCTGTGAAGATTTCATTCTCACCAGTTTTTACTGGCTGTACTACGCTGGTACAATAAATAATAAAATAGTTTGAAAATGTTTGTAGTGTGTATAAATTATTCAAATAGGATTCTTGCTATTTATACACTTCGTAGACTTTGTCCTCTACCGATTTCAATATTTGTCTGAACGACTAACGTTAATTGATTCTTAATATAAGTCAGTGTTGCCACGCGACCACTTGGAATTGTGGGCGTATCTACCACTTCAGTCGTAGATTTATGGCTGCGTTGTTGTGTGTTGTGCTGTCCTATATAGATAGAAGCCCTACGAGGGGCTGACACAGCATTCGTAATTGCCCTATGAAACGTATAAAAATGTGTAGAAAGAAGACAAAAATTTATAAAGAAAGACAAAAGCCCATAATGGGCTGGAAAGAAGCACTAGATGAGTAATTTCAGCATCTTTCTGTAGCTATTAAGTTGAATTTGTTTACTTATCTTTTGGTTTCCAACATGTGTTTGTGTTTCTGACGAATATAAGTCCATATTTGATCCATATTTTTTTCGCCGATCGGCTTGCTATTATTTTTCTATTGAGTTATTACGTTTTTGTAATAAACTTCACGGACAGAAAGAATTAACATCTTTCCTTAACCTTGGGACTGGATCGATGGTCAATGGTCACTTCATGCTCCAGCCATTTTATCCCCACGGATACTACCTTCGGTATCCATTGAATATGCCCCAGAGCCAGTCCGGTAAAGGTAGTAAAGATAAAAGTAATTACCCCTCTCGGAAGTCAAATCTCAGTCATCTAGTTCGTTTACAGTTTAATAATCAGCTGTACCTTCTCATTTTAAAAATTTTGTAGACTTTCTTCAAATGTGATGAAATTACGAAAGACGGAATTAGGAGAAAATCTGGCGATATACCTGACAATATGAACACAGTAAGAAAGAAAAAAGAGAAAGTAAACTTTCTAATCACCTGTAACTTCACTCGGCAGGTGAGGCTGTTTCGACATCCAGTTTCTCAGGTATTCAATGTGTTCCTGCTTCATATTAATATTCTTAGAAAATTCTTCTGCAGCTGTTATGGGTGGCATGTCGTATCTGATGGATTTAATTCGATAACCTTAAAAAACATGTTACAGGGCCAATGTTATTTTGTTATATCCAACTAAGTGTATTAAAGTCTGTAACACTATTATCATCTTTGAACAGTGGATAATTATTATGTTCCATTTTTTACACCAACTGTAATGCTTTCAAAGCTAAGTAGAATTTGATATTCTCATGGCGGTGAGTACGAAGATGGTGTCTTCGTGGCTGTAGGGCCGTGTAGTCTGGTAGAAATTTACCAACTCTCACTCATCGTCCTGTTGATGGAGGCAGCAAGGACCTCTGAAACGTCGGTAAGCATCTACCAGACTACACGGCGCAACTACCCAGAAGAAAACCATCTTCGGTTTCAAAGCTGTTACATGGTCGCCACTGACAGGGCGGAAGCTGTAAAATATTTACTCAGGTCTTAGACCTCTTTCGGTGAATGAATGTACTGAAATCTTTTTGGGAGATCAGTTACTTCAAATTCTACCGTGATGATGGTTACAGTAATTCTCCAAAACGTCAGTGTAGCTCTGACATGGCTGATATCCCAAAAAGATATTAACGTATGAAAATATTTATATTGTTATTATGTAACGAATTATTTAATATCCATTAAATGCCGGTATTTATTTGCATCTTACTAAATCCCACTGGAAAATTTCAGTTTTCGGTACCATGTAACCAACCAGTTTGATTTGCAAACTGTCGGCGTGATAATACTAAGACAAGATCAGAAAACCCATGGTCACATGTAATCAAATTCTTTCATTTAACTCGTAGGTGACTATTAATTTGTAGTACAACAATATTTTTAATAAAAACTTACCTCTGTAAAGCAACGGTGTGCAATGAGAACGACTAGACGGATGACTGGATAGTAGCTCTTATAAGCAGGCAGATAGCGAAGAATCTCGTTTACCTTCAGCAATTTGTAACTTGTTCTTGTGTCATAAATAAAGCTCGATGTTTTGAGGTTGCGAAGTTTACAGTGACACTTTGCTCCAGTGTTATTTTTAGATCGCGTTATAGGTCTGCCACAGTATTTGCCGTCACGAGGATTTGCGTTTGTTGCTAAGGTAGCATACACAGGACCTGGAGAACTTTCAGAATGAGGGAAAGGAGCTTCACGATCTGTAATGTTCGTCCTTATTGATAAGGATGTGATGGGCGTAGCATGTAGGTCGAGTTGGAAATGAGAAATGCTTAAAAATATTTCTCTTGACAGTGCTAATTACAGCCAAAACTTTCATGTGTTGGTCAAACGGAGTGGTTAATTGCTTGCAGATAAAATACTCCATTCATTTATTATCATATCAGTGAAACATTTACAGTTATTGAGCGAATGTACTTCAAACCTTATAATGGTGAGTGATCTACAAAATGCATAAAACATATTTTTAAATTATACCCGCTGAAGTGACAGTCGTGCTATAGGTATGACGACTGGCTTAAACATCAAACACTGAATCTTTTAAAACTGCTTGCCCATAATATATTTTACAACGCAGGCTTGAAGTTCACATTTAGTATGTGGCATTTAAACAAGAGATCAGAAAAAAAGCACATTTTAAAAGTTTCTGTGAGTTAATTTTATGGAAGGGTTTGAACAATATCCGTGTTAGACTGGAATGGCCGAGGGATGGTCTTTGTTGGTAATAGTTCTTGAGAGAGATGAATGCCTTTCTTTGGTTGGGCTATTTCTTTCGCCTCAGTCGATGTCCAATTTCTTAAATGAACCTTCCAATCCGAATACGTCACCCGAGTTCTTTGCTTTTCCCTGCCTCTTTGACTCGTCAACTCGCAAGGCCTCCTCTTCCTTAAACCAGTCCCTGTACTTCTCGAGCTGTGCCATCGTAATTTCTGGTGGTAACAGAAAAGGCAGTAGTAATTAAATTTCTGTTTAAGTGTGTTTTCCAGCAGCAAAGATAATAATTCAATTCAATTCTTTAATATTAGTGTGCTGTATCAACAGCCAGAAGGCCAATTACAGATACAGCACAGAGATGAGCACACGAACACAATAAAACACAAAAGGTAAAACAAGCAGAATATAAAATACATTAATACGGAGGACGTTAATACACAAGAAAATTGCAACTGAATATATTAGCTTATTTGTAAAAATAATTTAAATCAATTAAGTAAATTATACTATTATATAATGTGAAGAAGTGTGACAATTTTCGTCTCGAATATGTCCGAGTCCCTGCAGACGACATTAGCAGCTGATGCGCATCTAGCAGAAGGACTGTTTTTGATCAAAGGGCTAAAACTGAACATAGAAAAATCTCTCAGATTCCGAGCAGGGATGCGGAGACCGACAGCTTCCAGAAGGGAAGGACAGCATTTAAAACCGCGGTAAACCTGCGCAAGGAACAGTGCATCACTAATAATAATAATAATAATATTGATCTAATAACCTATAAATGCCATTCAAACTACTATATAAAAATCAAACTCTTCCTGCCTTGACAGGCCCAGTGGGTGTTTTAAAAAATAATCTTGATTTTTAGTTCTACTATAATGCATATAAACTTACTTGAATATGATGATAAGGAGTCCAGATTTCCCCCAAATTCTTTGGGTAGCGCATCTTTTGTGACGTGTTCATGTAATGTGTCGAAGGACGAATGGATAAAAATCTGGTTAAAAACAAAGTAAGTTGTAAGACAAGGGGAGTTGCTGGAAGAACATTTACCCCTCAGTTCTGATATGCTGATTAAATCTACTTAAACTGCATGAAAATAATTATTATACATTGCTCGATGTCCCACTTGGTATATCTTTATGTGCGTAGTTCCCACTTGCATCGATTCTGTGTCGTTACATGGATGAAATCCCTCAGTGTGTCGTAGTCCTCAACACAACCATTGTTAGTAATCGATAAAGAACAAAGGTGAAGTTATGACGTCATGTAAGATGGAATTTACGCTGCGTTCTGTTATTTTCAGCTAATGATTTTAAACGTCACTTCAAGCCTGGTATGAACGTATTGAAGTAAGTAAATGCTATTTGAATGTCGGGTACATTGTAGTGCATTTTTACCGTACTTTTTATGAAAATATTTGTTTACTGATTACAAACACTTAGTGATAAAACTAAACTATGTATAGTATGAATTAAAACCAATGAAACTAATATATTTAGTGTATTGTATTATTCACTTCATATAATACAACTATAAAAGGAATAGAAATGATTTACCGCAAAGTTTTTAAGTAATGACCGACAGCTGATTCTAAAGCTTCTCTTAGTATAGAGCTAAGGGTGAAAAGTTCCTGGAAATTCGGAAGAAAAGGATCGAACAATTTTAATTGTTCTTTCCAAAACGGGCCATTCGTGATGTTGACGACATATCCATGCATCCTATTTTAAAGTGTGTGCGTAACAATACATTTAAATATAATTAATATTGTTTTATTAATGTACTAAACAATGAAGAGAAAGCCATTCAAAGGAATCGCGTGAAGATTATATGATGTCAAATTCTGATATACAATAAGAATTACAGACAGTAATAGAAATGTGAAAATGTATAAGAATAAGACTTAAAGAGTGTGAGAACTAGAATAATTAAACATGAATTAATAATGAATCACTCCAAGACTGAAAAATATCAGTCAGTAAAATATATATGTTGATGAAGATATAAATCCCCCTGCTCCAAAAGCACGTGTAGCTGGGAAACTGAATTTGTAAGTGCTGGAAATTTGTGTAGAAGGGTAATATTTGATTAACTTATAAGACCTCGTAGACTGACATTTTCTAGATGAAATCAACAATTTTGCTTTTAAAAATTATGAAAATTAGAGCATGTAAATAATTTTAATCCATGGACAGATAAGTTGATAGTTGCTCACCTAGTCAGAAAGTTATTGCACCAAAAGGTTTATTGTCGTGTTCACAAGAATTCGCCACTGGTCCCTTCTCTGAGTCAGATGAATCCAGTCTACATTGTCATATCCTGTTTCAGAACATGGGAATTTCTCGTACCTTACTGGCGAGTTCCTTATTCATGAATGGTTTTCCTATGTTTATGAATGCCTCGATGACAGGACCCGCGTTCACCATGTGGTTCGCGATCACGATGCCAGGGAATGCTTCCTGTAAAAAGAAAAGAAAATTATTATACACTGAAGATCGATTGTTAGTTTATTTTAGTGTTGTATTTATTTCGTAGTTAATTTATTACTAAGTTATTAATGTACCTATCATTAAATATCACAGTTCGACTCCTGTGAACAGCTTTTGAAATAGAAGGTAGAAAATTTACATATTTTCTTCCCTAATATAACCCAAATATTATACCATGTTTTTCGATGTAATAAATTTGCTTTATTTAACTTGAAAACCGATTGATACATATATTTTAATGTAATGCACGATTGAACTGAGTGAATTTTAAAAAAATAATGGAAGGAATTTCTTAAAATATATTGATACTCACACGTCTTATGGACTGTTCGTGGTATTAGTATGACCAATAGAACTACTTCCGAACGGAGGTAAAATTAGTTTAACATTGGAGGTTACGAAAGTCAACAAAGTCCTCATATTTGTGCTGTCTCTAAAGTGATCTTTAAAGACTCAAGTGTTTGTGATTTTGCTGAGTATGTGCAGAATAATTCGGGATAATACATTACACATTAGGCCATGCCCTTTTAACACCCGTTCCAATTTATAATTCATAATTATCTTGTCATCCGTCTTTATGTATCATGTACGTTATAAAAAAAAAAGTTGGTTCAGTTTGTGTTTCTGCGTAAAATGACAGAATGCTGAGTGTGCTGTGTCCTAGCTGTCATGAAAACGTCGTTCACAGCAGAAACAAAGCACGCAAGTTACAGAATTAGCAGAAAAATATTATGTATAGCTCATTCACATCATGGTCGGGGATGAATTGTCGTTGAAAGGACTAAATAAGTGGGTTCCCTGTTACCATGACAACGGCCTGGTCTGAACTTTGGGAACATAGAAATTACGAGTAAACCGAAAGGCTTCGTAAGTTACACCTTTCATCAAATAGTATTTGAACAATGACGTCAAAGAAGATGAGATGGACGAGCCATGTAGCTCGCACTGGGACACTATTTATTCGGGAAAACTGTAACGAAGAGACGGGTTCGGAGAAGACAGCTGGGACGATGATTTTCACATGTTTTGAAAAGATAACTTGGGAAGATTTGAATGAATTCAGTTGGCTCTGGACATGGTTCAGTGACGACCACCTCTGAACAGTGTAATGAACCTTCGGGTTCCATAAATGGCAGGGAATTTTTTTCACCAGCTAAGCGAATATGAGTTTTCCTATAAAGGCTCTAGTCCATAGAGCGAAAACGTGAAAAGTCTGTTACTGCGAAATGGCAGGATTATTTAGCTTTTGTTCAGTGTTTCAGAGTTGCTCTGGTAAGAAATAGACTGAAGATGTGGCAGCCATATGAGTGGTAGTGTAAGGTCACAAGCGATATTTCTTATGCACATGAGAGTAATTTGACACACTTTACCTGTATGTACATGTAGTATTTCTTAACAGTCGAAAGGCTTGTTCTGGCTAAGTGTCCCATGCCGGCACTACTAGCATCTAATACAAATACGAAGCCAGGAATCGCGCCCTCTTCAAGGAGTATCACGTCTTGTAGCATGAACCAAGCCTTGGTGGTTTCTTCGTATGAAAATTTGGATACGTTGTTGTCCACCACACGACCAGCCATCACCAAATTTCCGTGCTGATCTCTCTTAGGCATTGCCACAATTTCACTGCAACGCATAATTTGGAAATATAACCTAAATTTTCGTAAGCAACAATTATTTCCTACTCGGATAAGCTATACTGAATTGACACTAATAAAACCGATACACATAGTTTTATTTTTCGATATTGGTCTTCGGAGTTGTAACTTCATGTGAACTGTCGACGTACAAGTCCACACGGCTTTACGAGAACCGACGTCACATGTTCACGACCGTGAGAACCTCCAATCTCATGTACTATTAAATAATAAATGTCATTGTAAACAGGACTAAATTATATTCCTATCCCTACATACTGAAGGAGAAACGTTTGTATCTTTATTCAGTATTACCCCGTAACATGAATCGGAAAAACGTAGGTTACAACTACAAGAGAATCATTATGGATAACTAAGATAAGATTTTCAGGATGTTGACTATATTATTTTAACAAAATTTATTTCTTTAACTATAACCATCAATGTCATAATCGTAAAGATTATAGCCGTTAAGCTAGTCAAGTAATCTCCCGCCCTATATGTGCTAGACATTCCGCCCATATAATCCTTCTCAGTTTGATCACTATTCTAAACGACTTTTATCTACAATAGTGAATTGATTAAATAGCGATGAAACTGAAATATATGCTCGTTCTTGCAATATTATGGATTAATGTCTGCTTGTCTTATATTCTTCGCTTTTGGTAAATACTCTGTTAAAGGAATTGTATAGAATTCAATTCAATTCATTTATTTAAGTGCTTGACAAGAGCCAAATAAGGCCAATAACAGCCAGGCACTAAACCAGAGTACAGGATAAGATATAATAAATAATTAAATTCATTTCAATAATAATGAAAGTAAAACATTACAAATACAAGAACAAACAAACAAATGAAACTAAATATATAAATGTACCATATTAATATTAATAATAATTAAATTCATTTGTTGAATAATATTTCACAAGTGAATGGGCAAAATACGATACCTAAGTAATATAATTCAATTCAATAATACTAAATAAAAACATTAAACAATAAAAAAATAGAAGAAACTTATAAATAATCATAATAATAATAATTATTATTAAAATACTATAGCGTTGTGTCCCATTGTTGGGGAGATTTAATAATATTACATGACGTGTACCAATAGTTTATGTTTCACTAAAATCGAAGATTTTAATTAGGTGTGTTTCCACACGGTGAATATTTATCGAAATATGAGGCAATACGGTTCGTGACTCTGTGTAGTGTTTTTAGCTGCCCAGTTGACAGACTTGTACGTGCATCATCTGAATCAGTAAGGTAGGCAAAACGCAAAGCCGAATGCTACAGTTCACCTAACAACAGCGAGGTTAGCCTCGCATTGTACTTACATTATGGACAGTGCCTGCTGTAACTCTCTTCGCCTAGTGTCCCGGTTTGCAAACAACTCTGGCGCGTGAGTGCGAATTGTGTAGTACATTTCGATAGTTTGCTTGCAGGCCTCCAGACTGTGCTTACAGCAGTTCAGGAACAGGATGAGTTGTTCGTCTGTCAACACATGTCATCCACAGCAGTCTGAGATTTGATTCCCACCTACATTCATCCATTGACACGTGAAATAATGTTGATGTAGTGGTTTGCGTCTACACAGCTGTCTCATTTGCCTCATCTCACTTCGTAGTTGTGTTAGGTGCGTGCTAAATAGGGGAGTCGAGAAATGCGTGCATAATTTTTGAAGGGAAGCTTGAGGGTGAGATAGCGTTTCGAAGACCTAGGCGTAGATAGGGGATACTATTAAAATGGAGCTTGGGGAATACGGTTGAAGTGTGTTGTTTGGTTATATGCTATTCGGGATAGGGTCCGATGGAAGTAACTTTATGAATCTTCGAATTTCATAAAACGCGGGGATTTCTCTTGCTAGCTGAGAGTACTATCGTATTTTGAAGAAGTTGAAACGAACAGGTGATGATTTAGAGAGATGATTATCAAATATGGCAGGCCTAAGTCAGATTTTCCATAAACCACTGAATATGTTGGAAATATGTAAGGAAGATAATGTTGTCTCTGAAGATGTCTCTCCACGGTTGTTGTGCCATGTAGCCAGGTAGGAGCTTACCGACGTTTCATAGGTGCTTAGTGTCTCCAACATCAGGATCTCATCGTCCTGTAGGTTGCTGGTTTTTCTTTCATGAATATACATAATAGGCATGCTTTTCGAACGAATTAATAGAACTGGACGTACAGACCAGTTCAGTGTAAGATTAAATGAATGAATGCATGCCGCTATGGTTAGAAGATGTGCAAGGGATGGACAAAATCAGAAAACCAAACAAGATTCCCATTATACATGAACAGAAAGAAGACATATTGACCTTAAAAGAAGGTGATGGGAATTTTAGGCTTGGGTGGGAAGATTTGCAATGCTCTGAAGTGAAGAAGATTAAGCATTATTCTCCCAGGCTTTTAACTGAATTGTAAGAGGCGCAATTTGATTGAGGCATTCCATGATTTAGCGAGCCATCACAGGCACAAAAGGGCTTCCACACTGTCAGAGTAAACTGGGCTGATAAACGCTGTACGACTGGGATAAGTGTTCTCGGTACCCTTGGATAGGAAGCTAGATGTGAGACCAAGTTTTTCACTTTTGCAAACCAGGAGGTAAAATAATATTTTGTGCATTTCTATAGTTACGTTTTATGACCCAAGTATGATTTCAAGACCTGTTATTTTTATTATACTGGCACTGGGAACTTAAGTACTGGTATCTAATTACGACAGAAACCATTATAATAGTCCATATGTTATTACAGTTTATGGCCTTCTGGAACCTGTGTTTATGTAAGAACCTATGTTTTGTAAGAACTTGACAAAGATTTACGTGTTTCTATGTTTTTAAGTTCTTCTCCTACCTGAAGTTTGTTAGTACCCATATCATAACCATAAATTACGTATGTAGAAATGCCATATTATGTCATACAACTTTTATTTGAGAAGTGAATAAACTTAAAAGAAACTGGCTTTGAATATAATTAATCTATAGGGAATATGTAATTTGTTGAATGTTGTGCAAATATGGTTAAGAAAGAGAGAAAGATCACAGTGTCACATTTCGATTACTATTTTCCTGTGTTGGATGTGGTGATTGTTGTGATCATTGTACCAGCAGCGGCTCATTTACATTCGTACTTTTTAAAAAAATAGGTTATTTAACGACTATTTGTGAACTTGATTACATCACTGCCCGATATGAAACTTTGAATAATCAATGCTGTAAGATATGACAGGATGTGATGTCACTCTGTGCACTTTCTTTGAAGTTTAATCGGCGGTTTAGTTACATTTTCTTAAATATTCAGAGAATCATAATATTTTTAAACACGTTATATTATGCACCAAGAAATAAAAGGAATTTTTTGTCATGACAAAATAATCACATGCTAGTCAGGAAGTTTTTACGTAATCTTAGAGCATTTTGATGAGTTTAGTCCAATTTTCAAAAGTTTCGTAAAATCCACCCCTGCTACCACTGCTACTGCATATGCTCGTTAAGTGTTGCCCTGCTGCTTGTAACATATTATAGATTAACCGTTATTTGATAAAATTCACTCCATTCGGCCGATAGTCTTACCTGTGACTCCGCTGGGCAGATGCGGCTGCTTCGACATCCAGTCCCTCAGATATTCGATATTCTCTTTCTTCAATTTGTTATTCTTTGATAACTGCTCCTCTGCTGTGATGGGTGACATTGTAGCGGCTGTTGGACTAGTGAGAAGACAGACATAAACAATAGTCATAAAATTACGTCTTTGATTAATTAAAAGTTAAAACTAATCAGGATAGTAATAAGAAAATTTGGGAAGAAGGTATGGTCTTACTTTTATGAATGACGTTTAGTTATAAAGTAATATTTACACACAATTGTGATCTGGTTCTGTCCATAATTTGGCACGATGTAGTAAAATTTTCCACTAAATGCCAGTACGTATCACAGATGACTTTTCTACTTTACCCTAAGGAATATACAGAGATTGAGGGCATTTGGAAATGTACTTGACGTCCTCTAGCCTCGAGTTGTAAGACACGATATCAAAATATCACACAGATTATTTTCTGTTTCCTTCAGTCACGACAAAACAAAAGCTTTGTGAATGTAAATTATACCTTTTTCACAATTTCTTTTGTTCTGTTGTCGGATTATTCATTATGTACAGATCAGAATGTTAGGTAAAGCTGCTCCACTATACGCCATGTAGGCGTTTGAGGGGAGAGGTTGTACAGCTCTTACTCTTTCTTAACCTCGGCACTAGATAGGGGTGAGTGGTCAACGTCACGCCCCGTCAGCACTTTACCCCCGGAAAAGGTCTCCGGTACCAATTGGATAGGAGGCTTGGGGTAGGGGGGAATTTACTGGTACGTGTGTGAAGATCCTAACCAACATCATAATACAAGCTGAATTAAAATAAATAAATAAATAAGTAGATTTTTATCTTAGAATGTAAACGATATTTAAATTTCCCTCTCCCCTTGCTGTTTTGATTCTTTTTTCTCTAATTTCCTTCCTCTTCTCTTTTATTTTCCTTTTTACGTTCATATTTTTCCCCTCGTTCGTTTCTTCCTTAACTTCACTTCCTTGTGCTATTTGTTTTATTCACTCCATCTCTACTTCTTGCCTTTCATATTGTTCTGTTTTTTCCTTTCGCATACCGTACTCTTCTCATTATTTTTGTAATTTCATATCATGATATAACTGTCGTTGAATTATAAACTTCACTATGGTCCACTGTTTTCAGTAACTTGTGCTGTTTGTCAATTGATGACTAAAAAATCAAACAGAACAGCTGTAACAGCGTAGCTTCTTACCCCTTGCCTCTATTGCCCCTGAACTACCTTGGCCGACTCACATACGGGATGACTGCTTGGAAGAATTGTTGTTCCGTCGCAAGGCCTCCGCCTGCGAAGAAAGACGCGGACGGACATTCATGTCTTCAGTGTGATTCAAACCCATGGCCCCAGTGTACGAGTGATCAAGGAACAACAGCTGTTGCATTTTCTGATACATTCGACTGTAAATATTTTATTCTATAGGAAACTCAAGTATTGCGCTTACTTGGTCCTGGAGGGGGGGGGGGGAAATTTGTTAGGTTATGCAACAAGATCTAAGTTGAATAGAAAACTCTGTAATGACAAGTAAACATGTAAAAGTGTACGTAATGATTTGTCAAGGTTGTGCTCAGAATTACGTGTCCAGACGCAGTCATCTGTTCTGAAGGTTAGTGAGTGGAAATATTCCTACAATATTACCAACCGATAACTTTAAATGTCTTTTTTCCCTTAATAGATGGAATTTAGTTGTTAAGAATTAATCACAGTTGCCTTTATTCATTAATCAGTAAACATTGATTACCGGGTGTAGCTGAAAGGTGGTTGTTAACACTTTGACATTGAATTCGCAAGGTCTTGAGTTGAAATTTCGGATCGGAGGCCAGCTAACTTAAAATTTTTCGTGTCTTTCCTACGTGCATGTATTAAAATGTCACGCTTCCTTTCACATTATTACCATAATCATTCTATCAGTCAGTGCTAAATAACCTGAGGTCTTGTGGGCGTTGAATGGCATTTTGAGCATCTGCTGATTAATGGCTGAATGGTAAAGCTTGTAGTCATGGGGAGAAAGAAGGCAGGTAGATTAGGAAGTGACAGGTAAATATGGAATAGCCTTGGTCAGATTGTGATTACTAACGCCTCCCAACTAAGTTTTGTTGTGAAATTCATGTTGGAAGGATTGTGTTAAAATTTTTCTTGGCAGGTTCTTGCTAATTAAGATTAAAATAATGGATTGTACATTTGAGCTTACAAATGAGTATGTTGTTATTGTCACTGACCTTGTCAACGTATGGTATTGATGGTCTTTTGGACTTCTGTTTGCAGAAGTCCAAAATACTGAAATTTCAGCTCGTTATTGTGAAAGTCATAAAATAGTCCGAAATATAGCAACATATTCTTCTTATGCCTTCAAGGAAGGAATGGTTACCTATGTCTGCTTCGCTTCAGAATGAAATGAGGGCAGTGAATATTTTCGACACTGGACAGAATCAGTGGAGTAAAATATTACGCGAATTGAAACACAGCCTATAAGATACAAGGAGTTCCGCATGAAACTCGTACAGTCAGATTACCTATTGAACTCTCTTACAATTATTTTGATGTTAATTATATAACGCTTATAATTCAATAATAAAATACAGTGTACCTCATGACTTAACGTTCTGGACTCATATGTGGATGACCCGAACGTCGAATCCTTCTCAAGCAAAACTATTTATAATCGATTGCTATTATAAGTACTAAACGGTTTATCGCCAGTTTATCTCCTTGAGGTAATGGTCTTAGACACGGACAAATATGTGAAGAAATGTTCTAATAATTAATGTCTCGCTATGGCGGTTAGCAGCCGAGCTTCCTATCAAATGGATACCTGTGATTTTTGTTTTCATAATAAATATGCCTGAGCGTGAAGCTAATCATTCATCTCCACCTAGATCTGATAGTGGGAATGTATGGATTATTACTTCCACTCTCCAGTACGTATTCTTAGATAGTTGTACAAGCAATGGGACTACTTTAGTTTTACAATCCGTACGTAACATTACAATACGAATCATTCTGATCTCAGTATGGTTCTTCACCAGCATGTGGTTAATTAACGGGATAAGGAATGTCCCTGTTTGTATGATACAAGAATATTTTTTGGGTGTCTTTAGCCACGACCGCATAATCACATTCTGTATATTTTATATTATAATCTTCCCATCACGACGTACATTACTGCACATTTTTAATTTAACATAAAATAATGTATACACAATTTTCACTTTCATGTCGGAAATGTTTATTCGATATAATATAGGCTTATTTCTCTGATTCACACGTAAGTTTGATTTTGTTTTTCACATTTTAATAAAGAGGCTATTTGGCCCGGTTTAAAGTATTTGTACTATATCCTTGATAAATGGTTCCGTTTACTTACGAACTTTGCTGCTGTACTGTTGGTTGATGTCGTCAATTCAGAAGTTGCCCGGGCAATACTTCGCGACATGACTGCGTTACACAGTTTTATAACTACATTGTGTGTTCCTATGCACTGGCTCACCTTGAAGTTTTTACATTGTCACCAGTGGACTCGCGCTAGTGGCGGATTTAGTTTGTTCACGCATATATAAACTTAGTTGTTCAGCGACTTCTTTTTATCTACACAGCTTCCAATCGTGTGTATTGTCGGAGAGTACAGTTATGTGAATTATGAACTCGAAAGGATTTGGAAGTAAGCGTTGTGGCTTATTGTATGATATTTTTCAGATATTACCTGAAACTACTGAAGAAATTTCATGAAAAATTAGGCTTTAGTAGTCACATTTTTGACCGATTTCGCACCACGTGTGTACACAAAGAAGTTTTACAATAAATTAACAAAATTGCATACAAACATGTATTTTGTTATACATTTTATTGTTGAAGACGTTAAAGTTGTTTTTTTTATGTTTTTAAATTATGACAATGAACACTTGTGACCATCGAAAGATTACGGAACATCACATATAAATTGTAACAATGACATGAACATTTACTAAAAATTTATTGTAGTGTTTCGAATTTGCAGTATTATACACGTCTGCATGCGATTAAACTCAGGTAAGGAAAATGCGGAAGTTACTGAATGGAAAATCCCCACGTCGGAAACCCCAGTAGCTGTGCACCACCAGGGGGGAATCCGCCATGATTACGTCATCGAGACAAACGAATCGCCAGACACAACGCCCACGCAAGGTCATTGACCCCAGATTATACCGATATCAGTCGCACCATGTGCAGATGTTGAGGATCAAACCCTTTTGAATGCGCCAGAATTGTTACTTGTGCGTACGTACATTTCCCAAGTTGTTAGTTTTCAACTCTAATTGCTCCGACCTGTAAATTCAAGGAAACGTGTTCTATATTGATTCAAGGTAAAGCACATTCGCATGTTCTTATGCTTTTGACGTCTACATCAAACTCTCTCGGAGCCTGGTCAGTAAACGAACTTGCTTCGTACCCTTGCAAGTTGGAATCGTATCAATCCATGTATCTTTGTCCTTATGCTAGAGTCCCAAACGTAACTTTATACAAGACGCAGTTCTTAAGAGTTTCCCTACAAATTCCCTGTAGACACTTCTTGGTACCAGTGGTATGGCATTTGAAACTCGTGTGTCTCTTTGAAGTTGGTATTTTACGTTTCGGCCGTAATCAAAGGAGAAGAAATGCTGAGCTGATGTATCTGGAATGTCTTTTTTCGCTACCCTCTGGAACGAATAAAGACGCAATCTGCCAGTTTATGCTGATCACAAGACTGCAGTATATAGTCAGATTTTTACTACGTAAAATATCAGGTTACCTACCTAGAAATTTGCCTTTACTCGAAAGGTATAATTCGAATAAAGAAAATGAATGCCCGACTGTCTTGTTACAGTCCCATGATAGATGTATCCATGAATGAACTTTATAATGGGTGTGTTCTTCATCAAAAACATTGGTGTCACAGAATTGAGAAGTATGAAATGTCTACTTCTAATAGCACGCATAGAGATAGAGAAATTTATGGAATTACAAAATTTAGGTCCGAAAACAAATACACATGGAAGCCAGTGTTAGATGAGAGTATACTATTAAAACCCTTCCATAAACAAGATGCGAATTTGCGGAGTGAATTGACGTGCGTGAGAATTTGGCCAGTGACAGGCGTTTGTGAACACTGTAGTGGACACTGGGCAGAGATATTTTTATCAATTGAGTGTTTGTTAGCTTTCTGAGGAAGTGTTAGTTGAGATGTCACTTTGTTTCTTTCAATTGTCTTTTGTAGGATACATCCGATTAGTAAGTTTCGCTTAATGACATTATTCTGGCATGAAATTTAGGTTTTCCAATAAGAAATTTTATATAAATATGTTAACGAGAAGGAAGCCTGATATTATGCCGATGTTAAACAAAACATATTTTTAAATACACAATTCTGTTTCATTTGTTCAGTTTAAGAGAAAATTTTATTTCGTATTTCCAGTACAATTTTTTGTAACAACGTTCATTGAATATGTATGATCTTGAGTATAGTATTTACAGGAAATGTTCATAATCTACACAACTCGCACGTCTCCAAGTATACTGATATCAAACATTTCCATTGAGTATAACTGTAGTTTATATCTGTAACGATTGAATATTTTCAAGGTCACACGGACTGCAAGTAATAAGCATTCTCGCAAGATGTCTCCACAGAACAATTTTTTCCTGCTTCTCACAAATCCAGTTTCCTTACGGTTTACTCACGAATCAGAAAGGGGGAGATAAACAGGAATAAAAAGAATAAACAAAGGGCAGTTGAGGTTCAAAATCACTTCTTTTTTAACTGAGACATAAAAGAATCCTACTTCTGTACAATGTCATGATATATTCTGAGAATCAGAGAAGAAGTGTAAGATGTTTGACAGTTATTAATTACACAGGATTGTGCCCAATGGCTTGCTTTGGTATTAACGTTGTTGGGCCTTCGGGTCATACGACGACATTCTGAGTTACCTACACCCGGGTATCCCTAGTATTTTTTTCTTTCAGTTTTTCCGACAAACAATATATATTGCCTGAATATAATCTCACAAAACGCCTCTATTTGAGACCAGGGGCTTCCAAATTTGAAAACTCAGTAATTATATTTTTTTTTTATTTGTTGTGTTCTGTCTGACGACAGGTCCATATATTATGAACAGGATCCTTCCAACCTCTTCAGGTTGTCAGGGATCTGCTCATACATATATACATTCTTGGCAGAGATGATCAGAAGTGGTTTGCCATTGCCTTCTTCTGTGTGTGAGTGGAGTAATTGTTGGGATGCCACGGAGAAACCGGGGAAGCCCCCGGAGGAAAACTCCGTGATGCCTAGACCACGGCCTTGCCCAACACAAGTTATAAATTTGAGCACCACCGGGAATTGAACCCGGGACCCCAGGCTTACAAGGCTAGTGTTCTGACCGCTAGACCACCGTGGCGAACAGTAATTATATAAGAGTAATAAATTATGTATATTTATGATCATGGTTGGGAAGCGTGACTTCTGTAGCGGCCTGTTGTGAGTAATTGATCGTCTGATTCCTTAAAATTTGTAAAAGTTCATGACCGGCTAAGTGACTATGGACATCTCCACAAAGAATAAGAAAACTGTGCATTTCGTATGTACCGTATTTCCTCGGTTTTAAGACACGTTTTTTACGTTTTAAAATTTGTGAAATCTGGATGTGTCTTATATTTTATGAAGTACGAGGAACCGATAAAGCGTCCTTTTCTTGAAAATCAATTACTAAATCAAAGGTTTGTCTTGCAATCGATGGCGTCTTAAAATCGAGAAAATACGTTATGTGTATTATCCTCTGATATTATTTAATATATAAACAGTAAATTTCCTGTCAATAATGACGGAATGATTTAAAATAGTAAACACACATTCATAAATATTATCCACGGGGACAAAAATCTCTTAACAGCAAATGATCACCAACCTACCTACCAACAGTTGTTTGTTATAAAGGGAGATCTTGCCTTTATCTTCAGGGTACGGAATGCTACGTAGTACTTGAGGAGACGCATACGCGCAGTGCAGTAGCACATGGGGTCCGACATCCAATGAAGGCAGCTAGTTGTTCCTCTGATGTTTAAAAAGTTACAATACTCTTCCCTTCTCTTCACAATTTTTGTTATGCGTCTACGTTCTGCTATTTTTTGAAGGGAGAAGTGGAACTTGAAAACCACTTTTCAGAATGACTCGAGTGAGTTTCGCTTTTCCCTGTCTGTTCCCATATTTCTGCTTTCAAGTACAACCATTTGCTGTTTTTACCTTCCTGGCAGAAACGTAAAGTAGATATAGCTATAGTGAAGTGTCGGACGAGAGGGGATGCAGGATGAAAAGGAAGTTGAAGGGATGGCAGGAGGAGACCAACAAAAAGTGGAATGCCGAGGCATCAGGACAACTTGTCAAAGCTTGATATATTATAAACTCGTATGGTTCGATTCCATCTGTGTTCAACATTCTCAGGGGTATGTAAAGGCTACCTCGTTTCCCTAGATTCTAAGGAAAGGCAAAGTTGTCCGAATTCTTAATCAACACCTCGCCATGAACACGAACATTTGGTAGATGTTTACAGATATATGAAATACACTGCTTTACGATCTCTCAGATTGAGCGAATTTGCGTCATCTGATTATTTTAAGATACATTTTGATATATTTTCCTTTTGTGAAAGACTGATCTGTTTTCATATCCCTGGAATTGGTCATCCTGCAGATAAAACCTGAAAATAATAAAAAAATATCTTTTGGTACATCATCCCTCCTCCTAGAAGGATGCTCCACCCTCTACCTCCCACGCCTTCGCCAACCCTTGTTGATCGTCTTTTTTGTTGAGCAGTGAGAAGGATGAATATTAGAAATGTGAACACTTTTTACATTTTCCTCAAGCGTATCTGTATTAAAATGAGGTACAATTCTTTCGGAGTTGTCTACCTGTGGTTTAGATTATTGCCAGTTGATTTTCATCATCATTTTAAGAACGCTTCTGAAGATAAACAGAAATGTATTTTTATTTGTCCTTTGTGATTATTTGCTTACGACTGACCTTGGTTGATATTTTATTTAACGACGCTTATTTAGTGACTCACACTATAGCCTCGGCTGAGAGGATAGTGAATAATGAATTCCAAAGGATATGGAAAGAAGTTTTTAGCCTAATTTAAGGTAGAGTTCGGCATTGGTCTGGAGAGAGTGAGGAAAACCACAGATAACCTCAGGTAAGATGGCCCGGTCTCCGGACCGAAATTTCAACCCACGATATCCCGAATACGAAGCAGGGATTCTAACTGCTCTACCTTCACGTTCGGACGCCTTGGTTGTTAAATGTTACATAGCTAATACCACGCTATATATATATATATATATATATATATATATATATGTGTGTGTGTGTGTATAGTAAATCGTATATTATTTCCATTGTGTTTCATAAAATGTATACCATGTCGAAGAAAGTTTTACGTGGAAGTTGTACACCTTCATGAGATCTGTATTTTATATTGTGTTTAACATTTTTATAAATTTTATTGCTCCTTTGTGACAGAAGATTTCAGCAAAAACTTCTAATACAAAAGTGTATGTATATATGAGAGTGCTCAATTGGAGTACACGTTTTCACTAGCTTTCTAAATATTGGGCATTCAACTATATGTAATCCTCTTAGCCTCCACGTTTCCAAAAATATTGTTTGTTTGTTTCTTCTCTGTATTAAACTCAACATACTCTTCTTTTCAGCTCCTTTCCTTTAATGCTATTATAAAATGTTCGTACTTCTTTTCGTGTTTTACTGTACCTTTTGCGTGCCAGTGGCAATTTATATTTTTTTCTTAATAATATCCCGCCCTTTTCTGTTTCTGTCGTTTTCTTCCTGATTGCAATTCCCACTGCGTATAAATTCTCTTCTACCATCCTACCGATTATTCTTCTTCTTACCTTCAACTTGATAACTGCGAGCGTAAGGTCTTTCTTCAATGCATTTTCATCAGTTCCTGTTAGCCTTTTATTACGTTTGGTGAAATACACTTATTTCAGTAGTACATTTTGGTCAATAATTCTGTGATGTCTTTCAAAATGTGTTATAAAAATTCTACAATATATAAGTTATTAAACACTTAAATTGCAGAGACGGGGTATTTTTTAACTGTAAACTGATTCGTTTGGTATTATGCGACCGGGGTTCGATTACTCACTAGGCAGGCTTTACGCTTCGTTCAGTATAGCTCTGTAGCTCACCCAGTATCAGATTCAGTACCGGGTTCTCTTTTTCCGTGGGTGTAGCTGCCGGAGCCTGGATATGATAACTTATCCCTAATAAAAATGTCTAAAATTCGTGAAATTGTACGTCTGCATTCGAAAACGCCTCCATGGAGTTGTTCTTAAGCTAAGAAGAAACCTCACCCTTGCCTTTAAGTTCTGGATAAAGAGAAATTGGAAACGAAACAGTGTCAAGTCGAAGTAGAAACATTCACCAGCGTTTCGTAAAAATTTAAATCATCGCCCTGATGATGACGGCATCAGGCACCGTTGAAACTCTCTAAACGTTTGCCAGACTATGTGGAAACATCTTATAAGAGTTATCTTCAATATCGATTGAATTTGAAAGATAAAATCATCTTCCTTATTTTGAATCTAGCTAAGTGACGGATTATAGATGAGGCCGAACAATTTAAACAAGTTAGAACAAAATGTAACATGATGTTTTACTCCTGTTAATGTGTAACTCAAATATCCGGTAACAAGCTGTTAAAGTTAACACTGCTGATACAAAAAACCGCCAGCTTAATCCAGCTGACACTCTCACGGAATATGCAAGTTCCATCATATTTTTTACTCGCATCCTTTCCAGTTTGTCAGATGCCGTTGCATACACTTCTTGTCTCGCATGATAACATAATACTTTATAAACACAAATCACTTTGTTATACAGACCTAATAGCCTGTACTCCATTACCCCATACTTCACCCCCTAAGCCATTGTTACAATATCATGATACATCTTACAGACGAGTCAGCATCTCCATAAATGTAAAGAAAGTTTAGTGTGTAAGCTTAAGACGACGCAAAAATAAATGTTCTATCACTAAATTTTAAAGAACATTCTGATCCTAAGCTTAAGTTATACAGATTTCAATGGCCGCTCTGTGTGGACATTGGTGTGTGTAAATTGTTCATTTGGTCAGAATTGTTTTCGAGTTACGTGACACACTCTGTACACCGTGTTTGACTGATCCATTAGCCAGTACGTAATCTCTCGTGGCCACCTATGTTTCGGGAGAACTTGTTAATGTGAAACAGAATATCGATTGTGTGTTGGAATTTATGTGAATTTGTGGGTAACTAGTTCTGTAGTTTCGGAGGTGAGCTTAATGTCGTAACAAGTCTGACTGCCATAAATGATGTATGGACCCAGAGCGGTTTGGTGTGCCAATCCGCGGACAAGGTTGAAAAATAGTCTCTTCATAATAATAAAATAGCTATGCATTTAATAAAGCTTTAAAACATAAGAGTTGACACTAATATTAATAAATGTGACCTATAGAATATATAGTAGTCTCCTAGAAAGCAGAATATGTTTTTATAAGCAGCATATTTAATTCACCAAAGACCGTATGGTGGTAATATCGTGCACGAATATGAGAAGTAAGAAATGCATACAAAATCTCGATCGAAAAATCTGATAGCAGATATACAGGGATAAAACTAAAGTGGTTATTACATATTCATTTCAGATATGATCTGAAATTAAGGAAAAAATGAGATGAAAGGAGGGATATGTTTTAGGTTCATATGTGAAAGAGCAAAATTAAAATGCATAAAAATGGCAAGCATATTTATATGCCTTAATATGAAATGTCAACAGTTTATTTAATTATCGTGTACTATATGTCATTGTGGCGCCAAAGATTGTATTTCGAAACATCCATCCCCGATGATCGATACGTCGTTATCCATGTAATGTTGCCTGCCTCGTAGTAGTTGAACATTACGCACCGTCGTTTCTGAATGCGCAGATGTTCGTTTGCGAATTCACGCCAGTAACCTCGCCTAACCTAAATCAACCCAACACAGTAACACCAAATTATACTGAATCTGCAAGCGGAACAGTGCGATTTTCGCCTGCTCGTGCGCAGAAGCCCCTTTTCGCATCCACGTCACGCACCTCAACTAACCTAACCCAACTTGACCAAATGCAACTAAATCTGGGTCTTAGCAGTTGCACATGCGCAATTTCGTCTTCAGTGACCGAAAAATAAAATTTCAACATTGTAAATATCTATTATGTTCAAGTTATGTAGGAATTCAACGAAAATAAATGTATGGTCTTTCTTGAAGAGTGTCAAAGCGGAAATAATTTAAAATAAAGGATCAATGAGAGGAAAATACAGGGCTGAAGATTATCTCATTATTATTGCCAAACTTTGTAAAATACTGTTGAGTGTGTAGAAACGTGTTTGAATTAAAATATTACGGTATAGCAGTTGAAAAAGAACAAATCCATGCTCCGTCCCTGTAACACCAGTTGTCTCACCAGTGGAAAAGTTGCATAGAGGATTATTGCGGAGGTAGAAATTTTAGTCTTCGGCTAGACTTTGTAGTTTCGTGGAAACGTCCATTCCATTTCTGATCTCACAGGCTCTTATAAAAGAAGTTGACTCTTTGGTTAAGTTTATTCAGAGTTTTATAAAAAGAAATAAATTTGTGTGCTTTGGTGAGCAAGTTTTTTGCACTTTAATGGACATAGTGAGAAGGGGGACAGAGGAATATTTCAGCCCTGGTCTTATTAAGTTGGCAGCAGTTTTGGGAAGTAAATACCTTCATCTATCGCACGTGAATATTATGTTTTCTTTTATAGAGGAAGAAAACGGAAACATAATAATTTTTTTCTTTTTTTCTTTTTGAGTTTTTCTACATAAATGAGCGAGTGTTACAATTTTAAGGCAAGCGTTTCGTACGGCTGTTTAAAGGTTAAACCGTAGGTAGATTTACCAGGAAGTAGACGAGACTTTCAGAAGCTAATAGTCTTTATCGTGTTCACATCAGCTCGCCATTACCTTTTATCCCAAACCAGATTAATCCATTTTAGATTTTCACATGCTACTTCTTTAAGACCCACTTGAATATGATTTCCCCTTCTACAAATAGAATAGACATTCCAAGTGGCTCTTTTTTCAGATTAATCATCTGGAATTTTTGTGTTCAGCAAACACGTATTCCTAAAGCTAATCTTTCATATCTATCGATGCAAACACCCTCATAGGCGTAATAGCCGTTCACAATGGCTACGCGGTGTTGGTCTTGGGCCACTCGATGTCTGTGGTCTTAGGTTCGAATTATGCTCGAGTTAAGGACACATGCGCGCGTTTCCTTGTGGTGTGCTGCCAGATGAATCCCTCTTCTAAAGATGTCTGGCAAATATCTAAACATTATGAAGATTTCTGTCTTCTGGGTTGTTGCGCTGTGTAGTCTGGTAGATGTTAACCAACGTTTCAGATGTCATACTGCCTCCATCATCAGGGCGATGAATATATTATTACATCGATCAGACTACACAGCGCAACAACCCAGGAGACAGAAATCTTCATACTCACCGCTGTGAAAACCTCAAATCTTACATCTAAACATTGATTCATAATTTCAGATATAGTTCTGAATTCGACAACAGACAGAGAAGAATATTCTTAATATTTGGTGAATATCAGACCTACAGATTTTGAAGGTCCTTCCTGGGTAATTTCCTCGATCCTTCAGATTCCTTTCTCTGTGTTGGGTTCAAATACTTTCCTGAGCAGTGCCTCTTATCTATTTTCTTCCCGGAGAGCAAAATACAAATTTTAACACCAATTTAAAACAGCAGGTAGGCTTATCTTATAGATTTGAACATTTACAAACTGATCATGTTCATCTATAAATAAGTTATTCTTAGATAATATTCAGGCAGATATTTCTTTACAAAATGAATAAATTTCGCTAAGGTTCGTGAGAATGTCGGATTTGAGGTTTTCACGGCGGTGAATCTGAAGACGGCTGTCTTCTGGGTTGTTGCGCCGTGTAGTCTCATAGAAGTTTACCGACGTTTCAGAGTTCCTTACTGCCTCCATCATCAGCCATTTTTTCTGTTCTGTGTCGTACAAAGTTCAAGGAAAGAGAATAGAGCAGTGTTTTAGCATTATGAAGTCACCGTACGATACTGTTTGATTTCCCCTAGGAATGAAATGGTTTATAAACTTAATAATACCCTACTAGAGCTTAGATATTAATACATGAGGAAAAGAGTGACCTATAAGACAAATACCTGATATTTACACGCGTTTTAAGTTGGTTATTTGTACGAATTGGATATAGGCGGTGTGGTGATTTACATAAGACTGATTAAACAACTAACCAGCCAACAAACGAACAAACGAGCAAGTTGTGGAAAGAAAACATTAGAAAATGAAGTTATTCAGAAATAATAAGATATAAAAGAAAACAAGGAAAGAAAAATAAAACAATTACTTTTATGTAACTATCGGCGTTGTGACATCACTTCGGGTTACTTCGCGTTCAGTGTAATAAATGAGAATATTATTATGAAGTTACTGAGGAAGAATGTTATGGGATGTAGTCTTGGTTTATTTTAAAATACTGCCCTATATTTCACAGCTCAGTGACTGTCAGTTCGCAGTCCTATTAAGCGTCGTACAATAGAGAGTGTGTTTATTCACTTTCAGAAGTGTCATTTTAGATTTGGCAACATTAGCACGTTGCAACGCGAAATGAACAGGGCACAGAACTGTTGAACTATCGACAGCCCTTATTGAATGCTTGGTTTGTGTTATGGTCGTTATAATGCAATTTTACATGCGTTTAACATTTGCTTACTTGACTGATAAAATGCGATGTAATTAGTTGTATACATACGTAGTTTGGTAATGGAACGGTTGATTGGCTGAGCATAATAGTCACAAATATGTATGGCGTTGACGAACTGAAACTAGCTGATGAGGATTACTGGTAGCATATCATTCGTAGAGTATATGTAGATCAGTAGAAATTAGCTGCTTACTTTTATGCAAACTTCGCTAATGTTAATGTGAAATGTAACCACTTTAATCCTATGGAAAAGATTTTTGTTTCAGAATATGAATCTGTCATGAAAGAATGTAGGGTATAGGACTTTTAGATTTTTTTATTTATTTATTTAAACAGCGTTAACCAACTGAGCTTTGTAATGATGAAGTGTTTTGTTTTCTCTGCGGTACGGGCTGAATTCTTAAATATAATTTGTTCGCACTTCGGCTTTAAAGAGTTGTTAGATTCATTTTACAGCAACCAGCAACAACTAAGTCATTATAAAAGCTGTTTTTCTTTAGTAAAACGTGTCCAGAAATTGACCAAAGGCGTAATGGCGGCATCGTGTTTGTTTGGAGTGGCAGCAGCGGATATTAGCAGTACTCTGAGCACGTGATGCAATCAAGCTTAGCATGTGTGAACGCGTTTCGCATATCTGACTTGTGTTGCCGAATAATAGTCTCGAAACGATACCCGTAACGTCCGGCATACGACCCGAACAGGCTCGCTTCAGAAGCGCTGGGAACCGGTTGAAGCGATGCCGAACCATCCTAACGAACCGCGAGCATACACACACCGTCATTGCCCTTGATAAGTTCGTAATTTCTTTAGACGACTTTATAACTTTTATTTGAGTTCATTTCTACATCACTGCTGTCCTTTAGTTTACGTTTTGCAACTGTACTTTATATGACTCGAATAAATAGATCAGTCAGGACGACGAACCTTTGATTGCAGCCACCATGTCCATGTCTGTGTCCTTGTCCGGAGCTCAGACCGGCCCAGTCTCCTATCCAATAAGCACAGAAGATTCTTTGCGTCACTAAAGCGCTTGGGGCACAAAGTCAGCACTCGCCTCTATGTAGTGCCATATATTTTCATGTTGCGGCACGGAATTAAACCAGAGACTTCTCGCCTTGACATGATAAATCTATTTTTAATAGTGCAGTCTATATCTTCATCTTCAAGTTCGTCTCTTCAGTTTTTCTAGATTGCTTTCGTGCGGAGCTTGTTCTCACACGTGCTAAGCGTCTCGTTAATCACATTTTCCTTTATTTAATCACCGTATCAGTTTTAGATTATGGGCAAAAAATTGTGATTTTTTTAAAAAAATAATTTTTTCTCCTGTTTCTCAATCTCTGTTTAGTCAAATATTCTTTTCGGAAATTTGTTTTTGTACGTTAATTTTAAATCCGCCACTAGGTTTGAAGTTTCTTTTTATCATTGTACACAAAAAACTCGTAGTTCTAGTCTAGTGACTGTTCCAAGAATTTTATCCAAATAACGAGCCTTGTTTTTCTGCCTGTAGCAATTTACGGAAGGCACACTAATGACAGTAATCCATTGTATTACTTGCAAAAACACAATGAAGACAGTGATTAGATCGATTGTTATGCAACATCACCTTGTCTCTTCCGGAATCACTTCACAAGGTCTTTTGGTAAACTTGGTGCATGGTCACATGTCGTATGTTTAACGAGTCCTTGTTAGTTTAGGTAACTAGAGTAACCGAATGTTTGACCTCGAGCCCAGTGAGGTGTATATCAGGCCTTGCTCTTTAAGATGGAAACATCTTGCATGTCCACAGGTACCAGCATCCATTATGTTGCTTAATTTTTACAAATTTTCTTACTCACTCACTACACGCCAGGATCCACGTTTCGGAGAGATTAAAAAGTTCTCTCCCTATCACATGCCAACCTACGGTCGACCGTTCAACGACAAACTTTCAGACTTATGCGTGTGCCAACATCAAATACACTGTGATCTGAAACAGTAGTTTTTATATTTCATATGAATATGGCACTGGTGTTCGTTTAAAAATACTTTGCAGTTTACCTGTATTTACTTACCGAATTCAATATTTTGGTTCGAAATACGCATTCCGTTGGCGCACGTTTACTGTACAACAATTAATATTTGAATCGTGTTTTGCGAAATTGTCATTTTTATTTATAGTTTATTCAAAGACGCTTTTTCAGTAGCTCAAATGAAAAGATAATAGCGAATCATGAATTGAAGGATGTGGGATGAAGCTGTCTTGGCCTAATTTAAGATAAGATCCGGAATTTGCCTAGAAGAAATTAAGAAAACCACGTAACCCTCTATCAGGGTAGTAGGCCGAGGTTTAGACTCGAGACCAGCCTAATACGAAGCAGGAGTGCTAACCACTCGACGCTTCACGCATCAAGTGATGTTGCCTCAGTTAAGCCATCTGAGAGATGAAGTTGAACGTTTACTTGAACAGTTACGTATTCGTGTGTTCATGAGATTACCAAGCTACATCACTGACAGAATGGAAGTCTTTACTGGACGATGTATGGGAGAGTACACATTATTTATCCTGTTGAAGCAGAAGACAAGCTGTCAAAGGCTAACACATTGCCTTTCGTTCAATATCGGATTTGGTTTCTGTGACCAATGTAGAACAAACAGCGTTCCGAGTCGCTGGATGGTTGCCTAAATGAACATCACTGAACTTGGGCTTGGTCCTCCTGTGACTGCCAGCAATGTACACAGTTTCTCTTCAGAAGTTCAAAGCAATGCTTCTCGATCTTTTGTACGATGTGGCACGCTAAAATACAATTCAGTAACTCGTCCCATAAAAAAATCACGTATTACTTTAAACTAGTAAAAATGGCGGGGTGAAGTTAACCGGGAAATAATTTATTTTTGTATCTTCATACCTTAATATATTATATTCATATCTTTCTGTCCCTTTCAAGTCCTACTAAAAATTGTCTGATTTGTAAAGAATCCCATTCTGGCTTCATTATTGAATAGTGGGTCAGAAGTTCATAAAATACACTGTTATAAACAGTCTAGATTTGTAAAGGCGTATGTATTGGGTTGTTCTTGTGTCACCATTGTTTGTGTGTCGACTTGAAAGGGGATTTGAAGAGTGCTTATGGGCAGAGTATGGAAGTAAACATTTATTATGATTTTATATAAGCCCTCCCAACTTGCATTTAAGTCACATAGACTCATATATATTTTAGCATGTCCATTTGAAACGTTTGTAATTTTTATCACTTCGACACGATGGGTATCCAGAAATATCACTTACCTTTTAGAATTTTCAACGTAATTTTAAATAAGCCAGTTTTATGTTTCCTGAATATACAAGTCTGTGGAACACTCTAAAGGGATCCGTGCAGTTCAGATAGAAGTCAGATGGTGTGAGTGAGGATAGAACACTGGGTAATCCCCTGTGACGTAACGTTTTGGACAGCCAGGTGGATTACATTGGATTATAACGTTGTCCATTTAAAAGCTGAGGCAAACAGGCAAGAGGTGTTTCTACTGGCTAAGAATTCTTTACCCCTATTCTGTACGAAAGAGTGGTATGGGGGGAAGATATGAAATGTAGCTCACTGAAGGGTACTTTTCCCTGGAGGGCATATAATTCTGCAGAATGAGAGCGAAGAATGTTAAAAAAGGAAGAAAGAACACGTGACATCTAGGAAGTCTGTTTTTTTGGTTTAAAATAAAGGATAAACCAGCTACTGGACACATATTCATGAGGATATTCGTGAATGTACGACCAAATTGGATTTTGTGTCGTCAATATAAATGTATTGTGGAAACATTTGATGTTTTGTATCTTCTTCCATTGTTATGCTATTCTGTGTGTCGTGTTATAAGGATCATCAAATATGAGCTTAGTTAATATGTTTTAAAATGGGATTTTTTTAAGATGCAATGTAACTATAGTGTAGGTCGGCATCGGCTGTAAATTATATTGCCTTTTCTTCTCTACACTCAAATAATTAAGTATCGTTGAAAACGAGGGCGTAAATCATATCCAAGAATAATTTTTAACGACCCCACCTATACATATATCCTTCAGAATGCTACAGCGCTTATGACTTTATCAGCTGCGAAGGTCATCGTAAGTTTTCATTGTCTCGTCATGCGTTCTTCGTGTTTCAGCTTTAATTGTGACAATTTCGTATTTCCGTTCGGTACATCAAACATGATATTGAAGATTGCTCATACATGTCATTAACATTCTCTATCTTTTGTCCTTTTTTTTTACGGAAACTCTGAAATATGGGTTTACCTTTGGATGCGGAATTAAAATGTAACCTTTAGAACTATTTGGAATCGTATATCCCAAAAAGTTATTCACTAATAAATTATGTGCATGCATTAAGCTATGTAAGTTATATATCGAACAAAAAGCTGTTTATATAAAATTGGAGCATTTCTTTTGTATTTTAGAATTGCTCTACTTTTTCATACACATGTAACATTTTGTAATGTCATTTTTTTCCTGTATGAGCACATGCAAGTAGAAATTACTTCTGTAAAGCAAGTCTAAAAGGAGTGGGCATAATTAAATTTTAAATATTTCTGCAGTAGATTATGCGAATACTTCACATTCCAAACTTACAAGAAATTTAATTGATACCGATATATTATGAAATTTTGTTGTTGTCTGTGATATCAGTGGGATGTTTGTGACTTCGTTGTATAATTATGTATTACACTTTTCATAAGTAGTTAAAATGCAAGTACCTTAATTGTCATTTTATAATATCTGCTTGCTCTAAATATTTTACGTGGTAATGGTAAAAATTAAATAACTATTTATATTCCGTATTTCGTAATAGGCAAGGTTTGAAACGTGATCATAAAAATCACTAAGAGGTGTCTAAAAACTCGACGTTTGTACGCCTACTTATTAACGAGAATGGCTCTGGGCAGAATAGTGACTGTTATGTTGCAAGACCGGATTTGAGTCCCTTTAGAGGGAGGACATTTCATTGCCTTCAAGTTAACCTAGACTGTTATCACATGGGTGGTTGTGTCTTTCTTGGAAATAAAGTTAAAGCGGCAATGTAACCACCCAGCGCCATCTAGTGCCGAGGTTAAGAATGCGGAAGCTTTGTTTCTGTCTTTCCATAGGCGTTTATATCGAAAATATTTCGACATGGTTTAGAGAAATGTCAGTGCGGGGATTCATAATTTGTACCTTTCGCTTAAACGAGTATTTTAAGCATTAATTTAATAATGATGGTGCTTTCATCAGGTGTGGATGGGTTAAAAATGTTTGGACGAAAACTTCAATAGAGGAATACCACTTGAACGGCAATATTGAAATAGCTGTCAGGGAAACAGTGTGCCAAGATGTTGAATAGATGCGACTGGACTTCTATGAAGGCCTTAATAAATTTTATAGTAATATCTTAAAGAATGTCTTTTACCATGGAGGTGGTTGTTTCTGTATGTATGTAGAAGAGAATCAGACTGCTGACCTTTCACAGAATTTTTCAGTAATTCATAATTTGGCTGCTCATACAAGAAACAGTGAACCCACATCCTAATCGTGTACAAAATTTATCTGTTAACTCAGAAGACAGGAAGACACTGTTGAATTTTAATGTTGTTAACAATCAGTGAATGTACGAGGAACATGAGCGTGACATGTAAACTTTTATGGCTAGAAGTTAGCTACTTTACCGACACCGTGTACCAGGTGGTATGTAATTAAAACGGCAAGGACTGTTCTTTTTCCTTGCGCTGGGTTTAATAAGTTTCTACTGATATTACAGTGCCTGTGCAGCTTAGGGCCCGCACACTTTATGACAAACATTGCGGTAAGTACGGGTTCTGTGTGTTGCCCTGTGCAATAGGATGGATCGATTTACCGTACGTGTAAGAAGTCCTGCAAAATATCTACGAGCACAAAAACGTAGCAAGAGGTAAGCAGATAAATAACTTTAATTAGAGAAGTTACGAAAGGAGTGAAACAATGACAGAAGGAGCTAGGAAAGAAAGAAGGAAATAAATAGGTGACATGGCAACAGTAATATAGATGAAGTGAATGAAGAAATAAATGAATGACAGAGGAAGTATAAATTAAGGCATAAAGAAATATTAAGTAAAAACAGTTCCCTGTTAACACAAATAGAATACCAACGTCATCAGTTTACACGTCTTCCTGATTCGCTTCTCTGAGCAAATCAATCCGCCGACAGTGCGTACTAGTCCTCGGTTGAGAGTAGCTGATGTGGTAATTTAGGCTATTAGCTCCGGTATACAGTTTTTAATTAAAGCCAGCCAGTCCAATCCAGAACAAATCGATCAGTTGTTACAATTATTATTTTTCCTATTCTCTTTATTCTGGTACAATCCCAAACTTTCATGTCGTGTGACGTCACACGTAATTGAAAAACGACTTATGTTTTGTGGGTAGTCAAAGGCACTAATTAAGAGGCAATGAGTTCTTTTCAAATAGGCCGATGTGTCTCGTGAGTTTTGATGTTTTAATAATATAAGCAGTTTATCACTGGGATGCTGCATCGCGTAGAAATAGACCGACGTTTTAGACATGCTTACTGCCTCCATTGTCAAGATCATAAGTTGATTTGACAAGAATGAATTGTACGTAAATGTACCTGGCTCCTCGTATCTCGGCTTGAGGAGTATTCATCTTGACATTTTCAGCCGTTTTCCTTAATCCCTAAACGGCATGTTGCGTCTTTAATATATCATATCATGTTGTGTTCTCAGTTTCTGAACAGTCACTCTCTTGACGCTCTGTTACCTCTCTAGTTATGCAACGTCCATATAGCAATCAGTTGAGATGTTCAAGACCGAATATTTCTTGCAGCAAAGTTGTCAGTCCATGGTTTTTGCTGTTCAGTGGTTGGCACTCCCTCAATTTTGTGGTACCCGTATTTGAATCTCGGCGCTGAGGCCGACTAAACGTGCTGAAATTTTTCTCATCCGAACTTTTATTACATTTTTCTCTCCATGAAAATTCCTTAAGACCTCAAAATATGCCATGATTATTGCTTCTTTCCATGTTTCTCAGTTCATTATTCACGTTATAGACATGCATATTTGGCTGTTTATAAGCGTTGTAAAATAATTCAAGTCAATTCGGAAGTTGTCTGCTCACTATCTCCTAGTTCTGGGCGATGAACTTTGACTTATCTCTGAAGTTCGACTTTAAATCTTGGCCGTCCTTAGTGGCGCCTTGCAAATTGTTGAAGAGTAAACAGATTTACGCCCTTCCACTCGTATTAGGTCCAAGCTGTTGACTGGCAAACCCCAAGCCAGCCACAGGAGAGGGCGTCCCTGCTAATTAAATGGAAGCTAAAGAAAGAAAGGAGGCTGGGTGCATGGAGCAGTAAGAGAAGGGTGTGTCTGTTTCATCCTTCACCACCATCTACAGTCAGTTTCACAATTGTTTGCAACATTCCATGCAAATATATAATGGGAAATTTTACTCACCATTATGATATATCAAAGCGGGTTAGTCTACAGTGTAGAGTTGGTTCTTGTTAGTACACAGTGTTTATTCCTGCCGTACTTTACGCCATGTTTCATACTTTTTGCAGAAGAATGGAACACAAACTTATCCTTCTAAACCTTTGACTACACGCCATTCGCGATCATCGACATCTCATCGTCGTAAAACATGAACCAGTTAGTACATGTAGCACCTATGGGAAAATGTATAGTAAAATATAAATAATATGATCTTTTTAATGATTCTGTAAATGTCTGTGACAATGGTTCATTTACCACAGAAACAGCATGTTGGTCAGTGTCAGTTGTCTGAGGTATGACATACATGAGGTTTCGGGAAATTACTATACTTTATTCTTCAGGTGGTTGGTTAACATTTGGTAAGGATTTGGAGTTGAAGGTACACTGAGGGCATATGGCTAATCCCGTATTCAATTACCCGAAGAAGGGAGTAGAGTCAACTCCCGAAACGACGTGTATATCAGATAATTGATAGTGATCAACACAGTATTCCTATAATGAGGATGTTAAGTAGATCATAATGGAATAGGATGTGAGTGTGTAGGCTTGATTCAACTGACTGAGGATGGATTCCAGTGACGGGATCTTGTGTGTATGGTAATTAATCTTCAGTTCAATAAGATCGGGTAAATTTTTGACAAGATGACTGAGCAACTAGCTCGTAATAAGTGTGCATCGTGGAAGAAGAAACCAGTTAACCTCCAGATACACCAGTATGTCTTACCCGTACTCCAGTTGACATATGGATTGTATTCTGATTTTCTTGAATGTTAAATTAGCCATTTAAAATTCCATTAACAAACTCTACTAAGTTAAAAAGGTGATTTAGTATGTTCTCTCGTAAGACATTTTAAAATGTTTTGTCTCCTGCAGTCCTTTCGTGGCGTCGAGTGAAGTGTAGGGGTTATTATAGAGGATGGATGTAGGGGGCCTGAGAGAAGGTAGTAATGTCGGGTCTTAAAGTAATGTCGTAGAATTCGCTTGGAAATGGCGAGAAAAGTAAGGAGAGATTTTATTCAGAAGCCCACGTGTCATTCTGTTAGTTTCATCATTCATCTCATTTGTCTTTGCCAGTTTTGTTTTGTTTTTTTGTAAATCGTGTTAGTTACAACATTACTTATTTTTAGCGAAGATGCCAAGATATTTCCCTTTATTTTTGGTAACATCAAACGATCGCATACGAAAATTTGACACATCTCCTTTAAAGGATTCATTTTATGGGAAGAGTATTTGTACTGTGTAGACAAAGTTAAAATTATGCTCTTCAGTTCAATATAATCTGTTCCCTCGTGTCATTTTCAGTTCCCAGGGAGACCAATTTGTTTCAGTGGCAGGCCTACTAATTTAAGGCTCCATAGCATCGACTTAGTTTACTTTTTCCTCGCTTTTTTTTATAATTTCTTTATTTTATGATTTCTGTCTTTCTCTCCGGTAATGGGCCGATTAAAAACTTCTGAATTCAAGGTATGATATGTTATTGTTTTAATAATGTTCTAAGCATGCCGAAAAAGGTATTTATCTTAAATTATTAGTGTATTTGAATGTGTTCTTAAATTTATCAAATATAATAGTGTATTATGTAGCACACGGAATATACAAGAAATTCGAGACATTTTGTTGGAAATAATTTAGAAAAAGGTCAGTCTGGAAGCCAATGTCAAAGGCTGATATTAGAATAGATTTTAAGTAAATTTAATTTTAGAATTATAAATTTCTTTTATTCACCAAGAGAATAGCTCAAATTCCAGCATTTGTAATTAACACAATGTATGTCTGTGTTCAATGCCAGTAGGTCACTATTTTATCGGCTGTATAATTAAAAACATGTCGAAATACTGTAACTTTATTTCTTTGTGAAGTAGCTTCTTTATTTCGTTTGTTGATAGGTTTTAATTTAACTAAGTACTTTAACAATGTAGGATTTACCGTTGTAAAATATGTTTTCTGTGAACTGTATAATGTCAAGTCGACTATGTGTTTTAGGAAACTATGTCATTATACAAACATTAATGAAGATTTGCATATATTCCAGTTTATATTCTTTATTCCCTGAGAGTCCCTTTACGGTTAATTATTTCAGTAAATGTTTTCCACCAAGTTTGTAGGGCGAATGATGCACTAGCTGTGCTAGAGAGTTTAACTCTACTTTCGAGCAGGTATGATGCAATAATGATGAGATTTTATGGAAGTTTTGTTAAAAATTTGTTGTCGTGTCCATAACTTTTGATTTTCAAACCCCCAGATTATGTAAAATAGAGGGGAGTATACTTTTTGCAGTTTATTGGAGCAGGAACATGGGAACATGTGTGGTTAGTATCGAGGCGTCAAACACCAATCTGCTCACCTGGTTTGCAATTTGTATGATAATTTACAGGAGTTATTGCAAACATCACCAGATTGGCGGTACAGTATGGGTAGTAGGGGCAGGGGCATACGCCTAGCCGTCCCCCATAAAGCAGAGCACTTATTTTCCTCTTGCGTTTTCCCACAGTAATGTTACTTTATACTTATGCAGGTGTTAACAGTTCAGAACCAGTGTTGTCAGGTCTATATACACGCTACTTAGCGATTCAGTGGTTCGAAATCCTGACACATATTCTGAACGTACCACATTCTATACCCGCCAGTTAGTTTACGATGTCGGGAAGGTTACGTTAAGAGTGATGCGTCCCGGAAAGTAGTGCGCTGTTAGAGTCTCAGCTTATGCATCAGATATTGTGGTTGAATATTCGTGATTTTCTTTATCCGTCTGAATTGCATTGTGCGCTATGAAAGCTTGTCGCAGTTTTGAGATTCACACGGCGGTGACTACGAAGATGACAACCATCTTTGATACCGATTGCATAATCACCATCTCATATCGTTAGATAGACTGCCCTCTATAATTGATATAGCGCCAAAAAATAACTGTCAAATTAAATAAATGAACAGGTATACAAATACATTTGTCTATTGGCATCACCATTTAATATCTGATGAAAAATTAAGTGTACAATTTATTAAATGTTATAACATAATTTACACACGAAACATCTTTGTCATTACAATTTGCATATTTATTATCTTGTTATCACCGTAATAAAATGAGATAAAAGTGGTGAAACTCTTGCTTCATATTCGGGATGTCCCTGGTGCTGTTATAAGTCGGAATATTGTTATCCTGATTAAGAATTTTATGGTTTTTCGAATAATTCAATCCAGTTTTGGAACGCTGACTTCAGAGTAATCACTATTATTTTCTACCACTTAATTATCAGTTTGTCATTCGTAATAAATCCGTCATCTTATACTATATAGCATGTAGCTGATAATGTATATTTAAATAAATGATCATGTATGTGATGTTTTCTTAAAATTGAAATCGAGAATAATAACTCTATACATCTTTTCAAGTAAACATAGCTTTATTGTAATAAAGCAGAGAGTAAAACCTGTGTGGTCTGGTTTGTTTGTAATGTACAATGTCTCCCCTCCAGGGACAAACCTTCCGGCTCAATGCAACAGCCAGTAGAGAAATCCGTCAGACTGACAAATACGGTTCCAGTTAGCCGCCCGAGTTATACTGCACAATTTCCAATCTACTGCCGTATAACCGCAGGCATTATTCCTGCAACCACCACGTAGGATACTATTTTGTATTGGCAATTTAAATAAATTTCGTTTCATTTTATTTGAATACCTGTAGGGAATTTCACAATTTTGCCGAATTGTTTGACAATAAAACATTTATTTGACTCAATTAAAAATATTACAGCTGTTTTAAAACAAAACTTTTCTGTACATATTAGGACCTAAACTGGATGTAGCATACATTTTAGGGCAGTAGATAACCAGTTGTTCCCGTTTATTAAACTTATGACTACTTGAAGACGACTGGTTATCTATACAAACTCTTGTTGTTTTATAGTTGGGGGCTGGTGCTGCTACGTAGTGTAATGTAGGAGGTTGGACACGTACAGGTTCCCCATTTAACCGTACGCCCACGTCTGAGCAGTCTCTCTGTCACTCGATGTTTACTGGTATATTTCGATACGCTTGCCTCTTTAGCATGATTAGTTGCACTTGAGAAACGTGATAATACGGTTCGCAGTTTGTGAAATTGAGTGTTCAGAAATGAAGTATAGTGTTAAACAGAAATTATTCGTATACGTTACATTTTTACAGTGTTCTTCATGCCGTAGAAAATTTCGTAGGATGTATTCTGATAGTACAGTACCACGGTTTACAAAATTGTAACAAAATTACGTTTCACGGAATCTGTGCTGGGCAAAAATAAATCTCGAAGTGGTTACGTAAACAACTAAAATTACAGATGCTGGGGTATAGAAAGTCCTTATGCTGTTCATGAAATGTCATTGCATTATTTAAAAGTTTTGGTTTGGTGAACGGAAGTTAATTGGGCCTGTGGCTTTTTTTACGAAACTATTAATTCCGAATGTTATGTGAAATTTATTCTCTCGTTCTTCTTCGTCAACTGACTACTGAAGAAAAATATTACGGGCATTTTATGCGAGATAATGCAACAGCACACACTGCTATCTGTTCTGTGGTTGCATTGCATGAAGTCTTCGGCAAATGAGTTATAAGTCGAGGATTGTGGCCTTCGCGATCACCCAACTTTAATCTTTGTGACCTTTATGTGCGGGACACGGCAAAAAAAGAGGGAGTATTTGAACAATCCGCACACTTTTGAAGAACTTGCGTGAAATTTCCGCTTTTCTCATACAGAAACTGCGACGTGTGTCTCGAAACATCTTCTCATGATGGGAGGCATGTTTAGAAGCAGCAGGTCGTCACTTTGAGACTCGTCTGTAAAATAAGGTAAGTTGAACTGCAGCGGAAAAGAAGGCCACTACGGATCTGAGCGAGACGCGTCCTGTGTCAGCTGCCGGAAGCACTCTAACGATTAATGAAATAACCTGTAGCCCCAATAACACAGGAAGAGAAATGCATAAAATATATCGTAGAGAAAATCCCTTGAAAACCAGTCATTTGGAAGACCGAGAAAAATGTGGGAGGACAATATTAAAATGGATCCTGGACAAATATGTGACAGGAAAGTGGGTAAAAGGAGCTGACTGAGGATCAAGTCCTCACGCGGGCTATGTATTCAACTCTCTTGATCGTTTAAAATTTATTAGTTCAAAATTCTCAGCCGAATCCGGTAGCCAAGCTTTTAATGATTAATATGGTTTAACCTTTTTTTATGGATTGTAACGAGTATCGGTGATCCAGGTCTTTATTGGGTCAGCAGTGCAGGATAATGCGTCATTTAACCCAATTTTAAGGATCTGACAAACATTCTGTTTGAGAGATATAAGACATTTTCTTCTAATATAAATCAGTGGCTAACATTTCTTATTTATTTTTTGTTTACATAGTTCAAAAATACGAATTTATTTATTCACTACCCTTACAAAGATAAGAACGAGATATTTAATTCATTTTGGATGCTCTGCCTTCATTTCTTAGTAGAATTATACAATAACAAATGTTTTTAAATAAAATGTAAGTACGCCGCATTAACAGCAGTTTCGCTGTCTAAAAACAAAACTCTTGAAACAAAAGTTTGATCTCGCCCCAGAGCTACTATACAAAAATTTCTAATGCTATGTTAATGCTTCATCTTGTTTTTTTTCTTTTTTCTGGGTACTTAGAAGAAGAAGAAGGCAAAATTATAGATTTTGTGTTCCTGATAAATATGTAAAAACCAGACAAGTGTCTTAATTTGTTGACATTGTGTAAACTAATAGTGACCCACAAAGTTCCTGGTATTTTAAATGGAAAGGACGAAGCTGGAATAACCAGACCCCTATCATTTAACTGTACTAAGTCACTCGAATACATTAAACGGGTGCACATTCTCGGACGTTTTACGTTGTATGTTACTTTAAAACCATTCACCATTTTAGAAACTTTTTTCTCTTCCGTCGTCAGGTAAAGTTGTACAATCTAACCAGTCTGGTCTGTTGGAGAATGATAACTTAATTCTCAGTCCGGCTTACATAACTGATCAGGCTGTGTTTTTTCTCCTGATGACGGAACCGGAGCGAGCTTCCGGAACGTTGCTCGTCTTTCAAGCTAATAGACGAAGGAAAACCACGAGCCTTAAAAACGGATTTCTTGACAGCTGATTATCATTCAGTTTCATAAGAAAAGATTACACCGTGGAGATAGTGTGGTCAGTTATGACAGCAAGCCTGTATGAAATAAATAAAATTTTAACTCTTATAGTATCGTAAAATAATACGTTATTTTTATAATGTCCACGTTTATTGTTGCTACTCGTAAATGGTTTATTCCTCGCAATAATTTACTTTTCAATCGGATGGCTCTTGTAATGTAGATCTAATGGTTTCTAATGGCGGTAGTGGCCCCATTGAATTAATTATGTGCATGCACAAGAAAGGATATCGAAGTGCTATGAAATTATGTACCTCTCCTAGTTTAAGCACTGAGGATGCTTTTAGGGCTAAATATTTAAATGCGCAATGAGACCACCGGTCCAATGCGATTGACTGTTACGATTAAAAAATATGTGACAGTGAATAGAATATGTTTATCGAGGTTTCAGTGTCTGTGTCAAGGGAGGACAGTCAAAACAAATGTGCGTTAGTGGATACCCGTTGTTTTATAAGGGGGTGGAATATAAAGTAGAGGCATTGGCCTAATATAGTAGGATTGTGAAATTTTGTTTGGTAGTGTCGTCGATAGGTAGCGCGCATGGATGGTACAAGAGATGTACACCGGGTATGGTTGGGAAGCCTGAAGGGAAGAGACCGCTGGGGAGACCTAGACGTAGATGGGAGGATAATGTCAGGCGGGATCTATGGGAGATAGGAGTTGAAGGAAACTGGATTTTGTTGGCCCAGGACAGGGTCCGCTGGATGGCTTTGATTAATTCGGCGATGAACCTTCGGGTTCGGTAAGCCATCTAGTTAGTTAGTTAGTTAGTTAGTGTCGTCGGTAGGTGTATGGGAATGTAATTTTTCTTCTGGTGAATGAAATATATGGTGGCCGGACGAAATTTATACTTTGCATTCACTTTAATGACAATAACTTGTGTATAATTTGTAACACGTAGGTGGCTTTATTATGTATATTTTATATACTAAAACCGTATCTAGAGATTTTAAATAAAATATTTCGATATGTTAATAATTGTAAACATTAATAGTGCTGCACTTAACAGTGACTTAGGAAAGCCATAGAAATCCGACGTCTCTAAATTTTAGTTATATTTGTTTCAAAGTCAGTTGCTCGAACTTACGTGAAAGGAAACAATAACAAGAAATAAGTGATCGACTGTAACACATGATGCCAGCCTATAATATCTTGTAATTAGTTTGCAGTTCGTGATTCGTGCCTGATATTTCTCTTAGAGATAATAGTTATTCGCGTTATCAACTTGCGTGAAATAGTCTACCAAACAGATATGAAACTCCTGAATTGCTATTCGTTATAAGGATCTAGTAAACGATGCAACAGGAAATTGCTTTCTTCTCTATTCCACTTTCATGTTTTATCTTAGTTCTTCGTTGAAATTCGATCTAAATTAGTAACTTATCTTTTCAAATAGCGGAAAACTACAGTTTGGTTCTTACATGCTTTCTGCTGTACTATAAATTTACTACATCAGAGGTAGGTAATATAATTTCATATGGATTTTGTATCCACACATGTTGTAGTATTATGTATTTTATAAAAGTTCACTTTTTATGTTGACGTGAAGCTAAAAGTACATTTACTGAAATAATAGCCTAATAAAAAATTGGTCAGAAAAAATCCATGAGGAAGAGACCACTTTAATGAAGACTTAGATGGGAAGATAACGTAGATAGCAATAAATAGAATCCTAGGTTATAAACTGGATTCAGTTGTCTCGAGATTTGGTCCTGTGATAGACTCTTGTGTATACGGTGATGAACCTTCGGGTAATTTCTTCAGTAGTTAAGACATTTTAATCTTCTCAAGAGGCTGTAATGATCATCCTGTTACATACTCTTCGACGGCAGATGCCAGGTATGCTCTTCAGATATTGTAGTGTTTGTGAAGTGTATACAATATTTAGACATGTGTTATATATTTACATTGCCTTTGTCAATCCAGGCTTTGTGAAATTTGAGGTTCTTACGGTGGCGAGTGTGATAATGTTGTTTTGGGTTGTGAAGCCGTGTAGACTAGTGGTTAGGTACCAACGTTTCGGAAAAAACTCGCTGTCTCCATCTTTAACCCTGAAAGTGAGATAGTATGTCCGAAACGTTGGTGGTTACCTACGAGTGTACATGGCGTTAAAACTCAAAAGAACAAGGGAATTCTTTTAAGTCTGGTTCTTGATTACCATATATTGTCTGTGTCGGGGTTCAACTTGTTCTGTGTTGTGAAAAATTTATCTTTTTTTCATTTCGTGCAACTACTGGTTGACCTTGGATACCAGATTTATGTTTAAGAATGTAGGTGAACCCTAAAGGGAGAGTGACATATACACTGGAGGGCATCGAATTTGTTTCAAGGTCGAGCTTAGCTCGTCGTACTCGGCAGATGGCAGAAGACAAATAACCACCTCCGATCCAGAACAACACAAATTGTAAAGCCACTGACTAATCAGGAGATGTGTGGCTCACGATATAAGCCTGTATTCCAGCTGATAGTTCTTACAGTGGCACTAGTGTAATGTGTGTATTTGTCATCCTTCATTTGTTGCGTGAAATTCTTTAATCATATACCCTATTAGCCACACCATGCAGTTGTATTTAGATGCTGTGAAAGGTAGTTGTAGTGTGTGAAGAATTTGGCATTCAGTAGGATCCTTGAAGAATCAGTTTCATGTTCTTCTTCTTATTCGTATGAAACCTACAATAGTTTTATTCCATGCGCGTAAATGTTAAAAACCTGTACAATTATCTGGACCCACCAGTTTGTTACAGAAAAAGAAAAATGTTTGGTGTATATGAAATATTGGCAGTTTCGCAGGAGTAATTTTATGCTTCATGCTAGAAAACTATGCCCATGTGTTGTGTGGCTATGTTTATATAGACCCTACGTTTTGTTATGCGATGTACAGAGTGGACCAAAAGTGTTTGAACAAATTAAAGGTGTAATTAAAAAAGACAACTCACGGCAATAATGTGTGACTTATTTTGTTAGACTGGTAGGCACAGTAACTTCTAACTAACACAAATAATATGTGTGTGCCATTTCTGTTATTTTCTTTATTCAACGTATATTTCGTTGTTACTTTTGTTTCTTTGTACTTTATAAACATTTCCCCTTTGAATTTCTTAGGATAGTCTGTGAAAGCTGTAGGAAAATAATACTAAATTTGTAACAGAAATATCTTCATGTATTTACTCGCTTTCCATAAACTGAAGGAAACACACACACACACACATAAAGGTAATTTAATAATATATCGCTTAAAGATAATTAAGTCATTAATAAAGCAACACTTATTAACACAAGTTTCATTTTTATATATCCAAGACCTCAAAGTACACTTGTAGAAGGTTATATATACTCCTAACTAAAGTATAACCTAATATGAATTAACAAACCAACTCAATATAACAGAGCCCTCCTTCATAAGGTGTTAATCGCTCAGCTGTTAAAATTTGCCGTCTTTTATGGAACCACAAGGTTCATTATCAGATTCTCAAGGGTTTATCATTGGTCTCTATTCTGATGCCTTATTTCTTTAGATGCATTTTAATATTATCCTGTAATCTGTGCCTGGGATTAGAAGTAGTATGTTCAAATTAAAGCTAAATACAAATAGCGCAATACCAAGTTTCAACGAAATCGGTCCCGAAGTTTCGATTCCATTATTTGAGGACGGAGGGATGTGACAAAATTTGTTTTTATAAGCACTCGATGAAGAGGTTTTGTTATTGTGGCTGATTCTTGTGGCCTGTATATTAATTCACCCAATTAACGAGAATCATTGGAGACTGTGAATGTCATATAGAATATTGATTTTGTTATCTCAGTATTTCCCACAGTGCACCACGCACTCTCCTTTCTCGCTTTCTCTCTGCCCATCGGCGTTTCAGATTTTATATAAAAAATTGATGTGATGAAACGTTACTAATATTTCAATGGGACTCAGAGATATGTTGTAAATAAATGCAACAAATTGTTTAAACTTTAAATTAGTATTTACCTACCTCAATAGCTTGAAGCTATGACGATCGATTCCTTTGAGTATAGGCATTTGGGAAATTTCGTATGATATAAATGACATCCATTTTGTTGAATTATAAATATGAATTCCGTTGCGATTTATGACGTAGAATGTTGAGGTTAATTTATCGTAGGGTAAACGTGCCTGAATCTAGCATGTGTTTACAGCGCAACTGGTGTGAATTGCCAATCATTAGTGTGTTGTCATTTAACGACACCTTTTCATCTATATCTTTTACGTAGCGTCGAATAACTTAATGACGATTAATGCTGAAATATGAGAAATTTTGTAAAAAAACACCTCAATGTCTAGTTTATTCGATTCTTTTATATTAACTCTAGTGGTTTAGAAAGACACGAAAGAACAGTCATCCTAACCAATTTCTAGGAAACCATATCTGGTTCAAGTCTTGCTTCCACTCAGCGCCACAGCCGTAAATAACAGAAACTATGCGAGATGTTGCGTTTTGTTCGGTTTTAGATCCACGGTTTTTTGATAGGTATGAATAATTCAATGTCTGTCTCTTGCAATGCACTAAATTTAACCTCAGTTAAGATGTTAATTGGCTCGTGGTATTCTTTACATTACCCGTAGAAGAATAAAGCAAAAAATAAATTTGAGGTTTTCACTGCGGTGAGACTGAAGATGGATGTCTTCTGGGTTGTTGCACCCTGTAGTCTGGTAGAAGTTTACCGACGTTTCAGAGATTCTTGATGCCTCCATCATTTGTCGCCCTCATGATAGGGCGGAAAAGACCTCTGAAACGTCGGTAAACGTCTACCAGACTACACGGCGCAATAACCCAGAAGACATCCATCTTTAACGTAATATAAGTCACGCGGAGTAACAAGCACTGAGGAAGATTTTATGAAAGATACGTGATATATCGCTGAGGGGAATAAATGTATAAATTCTTTAAAAAAACAGTAACAACTATGTGTTAAGGGATGAAACTTTACATACAAACAAAACTCGAAAAACGTGCGTATTCTGTCGATTCTGTTATATTGATCATGTTAATTTTTTTCAAAGCTGCTCATAAAATATATTTCTTTGTATTTCGTTAAATGTTCGCCATATGTAACATTTTATCAAATAGATATTTTTTGTCGTACTGAAATGTTTTGCATTTGTATAAATTTTTCGTACTCCTACCAACAACAATTTTTGACAGTAGTTATGAAATGTTATTTGAATTATTATATTGGACCGATCTAGACTAAAATTGAATTGTCTCCACAACTCTCGGCGTAGATTCTGAATAATATAAAGTCTAATGACGTTGCCTTATTAGTTTCGCAAGCAAAACGTGCTATTGGACATGAAGTCTGCACATTATATTTTTATTTTATTAAAACAACTCATATAAATGTAATATATTTTAAAAAAAGATATTTTGAATAGTTTCTTGGGGCTGACTGTACATTATTCAATGCACGTCTTTTGTTGTACACACTTCAGTCAATGTTTTATCTTATATACGTGACGTGAAGGGTTATCTGAGAAGGCCCGTCGAAATTGTAATAGTGCGCGACTAAGGCTCGTTCAACATCGACACTGAATTACACTGATTTGTAGCTGTAATGGAATGGACCAGGGATGGATTATCCAGCTCAGGAATAGCAGAGCGTGGAGTCTTGTGAAGGAAAATGGAATGTTCCAATTTATAAGTGCTACGCTGTGGCATTTTGTCTTCTTGTCTCACGCATTTTATGAAGAAGGGTGGTGGTCAAAGTGCATTTCCAAAGACTGTCCTCTTAGATTTGTCTTATGTGTAGTGAAGGTCACACTGGAGTTTTGTCCGCCGGTAAAGTAATGTCATATTTGGTTTAATCACAATTTTAGAATCCTTAAATATAAACATAAAATGAGAGCTACGAATTTATTATAAAATTCTAACAACATTTTCTCTTTATCTCAAGAAGAACGTAAACTTATATTCAAAAAAATTGTAATTAAATGTATAAAATTTAATGAGGTAAATATTATGTACTTTTTTCTGCAGAACACTATTGGATATAACAAAATGTTCGTGAGAAATTATGTGAAATGTCTTACTTCTTGCATAAGTTTACGTTCTATATTTAATAATTATGGTAACTATGACAAGTAACACAATATGTTCAAATAAACACTCTAAAGAAATAATTATACATTCAAGAGACTCTAAACCACTAATGGTTACCAATTTTGCTTCGTATTTAAAATGCCTTGTATTTGAATTTCGATCCGAAACCATTCTACGTAATTCAATTGAGGATTTTTGTGTTTTTTCTCAATATAACCTCTGAATTTCCGGCTTAGTACCTTAAGTTATGCCACTTCCGAGTTTTTGTAACATACTTTAAAATGAATGACTCATAGTCGTTAACTATAAACTGTGCAGACAAAAAAGTGTTGTAAAAATCTACGAATGAAAAACTACAGTCTGTTTGCAAGAAACCTTTCATTGTAGAAAATGGGAATCACGTGGTGGTAAATCTAATTTTCGGCTTTATTTACTGTGACTTTAATGAATAAAATGTGAAACAGCTTTACACCGGGGAAGCTTCAATGTGTACACGATGGGAAATTGACTATCCTTACTTCTTCTTGGAACTGGAGCTCATCTTCATACCACGGGGTAAGAGCTAACGTTATTGTAATAGAATCTGCTCCCTATTTCTAATATTAAAAGTGACGTTTTCTACGACGACAAGCGCCACACTCCTCAGGGTGTCTCTTCCAGTTCTCGAACACACAAAAGAAAACTTTCTGAATCAATTTCTGCAGTTGCTTTCAATACAAACTTCATCGTTCTGTTCCTTGCCCATGTTTCTACTCGATAATCAGTTTAGTAAAGTCTTAATGGGTATAATTTTTGCTTAAAAGTAAACGAAGCTATAATAATGATTCAGAGCTTCGTGAGTAACTTAAGAGAGATAGTCAGGTTTAGGTTTTCTGACATCATAAATTTTATCTGTAATTTTATGACGGAACTATTAAAGCAAATTGTAATATGAAAACTTGATTCTTCGTAGGAATATTTCAATCTAAGGAAGAGGAAGTGAAAGGAGGATGGAGACAATTATGTATTGAATATTTCCGTAACTTGTAATATTTTTCTAATATTATGATAATGAGTTCAGAGACGTGTGGAGTGGACGAAAACGAATGTTAACAGAACTTCGGACAGGAACCGTGAAAGGCTACCGCCAATTGGGAAAGTGTCTAAGGACATCATGGTGCTAGTAACGTTACAGTGGGTTTTTTGAGGTGTGTGAAGGTAGGGGATTTCATCTGGCTCAAAATATTATCCAATGGGAACGCAGTAAAGAGCGTTCTTATTACTTGAGTGCAAATGGTTTTTTGATTAGCTGAGTTACCTGCAGTTTCTTAAGTTAAGAATGTGCAGCGTGAAGTTAGTTAATGATTTATATATCACTTCTGAATTTTGTATTTGTTTTGTATTGTGTGTTTCATTTGAATGCAAGTATTCTCGTGGGAGCGATTGCCCGCTTCATGTCCATCCGGGAAAGAATTTCTCATTCCCAACCAAAAACCTATCCTCATTTGGGCTACCTCTAACAGGAACCAAAACTGAATTATTATGATTATCAGTGTTTTATGGACCATAAATATGAAAAGTTTCTGTTATATAATTTCCTTCAGTCGCTTGTTCTCGTGTGTGCGTAAATATGTATATAATCGTAAATCATGCATTTATCTGCATATTAACTAACCAGAGAACTTCCATGGAGGAGAATACGTCTTTATAAGTTGATAGTCGCTCACCCAGTTCACAAATTTGTCGCCTTTTATGTAAAAAAAAATTATCATTGCCACTGCACTCTATCCTGAACAAGAATAATTGATCCCATAGGTTCGACCTCTATTACTTTAAGATTTGTTTTAATATTATCATCCAATTTACGTCTTTGTCTTCCAAGAGGTATATTTTTTTCATATTTCCAAACAGCGTTCTGCACGCATTTCACTTTTAAAATGTGAAATATTTAATTAGTGTGTCATTGAATAATGCACAATTTACTACAAGCTATTGTTAATATGGAATCTAAGCTTACAGGGTTTTAACCTCATTTCCTTTGTACAGTAACTGAAATTACTTAGCACAGCGGTCATTGTTTAATTAGTTGCCGGTAGCGATGGCAGACTAGACTTGGGGTTGTCTGGATACAATATCTATTGTGTACTATATAATGGTTAAACAACCACATTCCCGCCCAATAACGCCTTCATTTCTGCAACATCCCTTGTGATGCAAGCATCGGGGTGACAGATCATGATAAAATATGTGTCTAGAGCCCAGTCATGAGGGAAAGATACATTTTATTCATATTTGTTTAAATAATATGTACGGAATGAGATATATTTTATAATATCGGTAATACCCTACGTTGCTGCCATGGATATAAATCAAAATATTCAACAATATCAAGTTAATGTCAGTATATAAAATGTAATGGATGCAGCTAATGCTTCATATTAGCATAGTATCCGATTCTAATATCAGCCAGGTTAGTAAGATCTTGTTCTCCTTCGAAATTCACATCAACATTATTTCTGAAACACTAAATACTTATACGTTGGCGGATCGGAAAGTTGTTTATATGAATTTATTTTGGGCATGTTTTCATTTGGATTTGAACTGTGTATATGGTGGCACAGACAATTTGCCTCAGTTAGTTGCCAAACCATTGATTATAATAATTCTTCCTAATATGTTGAATTATTGCTTATACAGTAAAATATTGTTGTATTTAAATCCACGTGAAATTGTCAGATAATACACCGCCGTTAAATAAACAGAAAAAAGACTTCTTTATAGCTACAACTATTACCTATCCTACTGTTTTAAATAATCATTCTCATATTTCGTTGTATTTATCAAATGTTCAGTTTAAACAGCGTCATTAAACAGACCGAGTAGAAAAGAAATATTTTATAGGCAGTTTCCCGGATATGAACTTGGAATACCCACAATCGTTTCCTCTCTTATTCCTTCCAGTCACTGTTAACAAACATTATATTACATAATTGAAAAGTGCATTGATACTGTGTGAATAAATACCATATTTCTACTCTCGAGGTGCCATTATCGACAATCTTATCCAGCCTTTAAACCGCGCACGTTGGTTTTGTGTTCGCTAATACTTTGAACTGCGAACACGTGCTCGTATGATATTTATATTGATCGATTGTTTTTGTACGGGTCAAGAATCTGACCACACACATTTAGTAGTCCCTAGGGATACAATCACGTTCCTGTAGGTTTTATGGATCCCGCGTTCTCTTGGCTCTTGTTGTTATAAGCTCATCATCCTACCACATTCCGTGCAACAAGTTGGATGAAGAACGGATTTTCTCAAACGAACACTTTTCTATTACCTGTGTTGTAATTATGATGCAAATTATATTAACGTATTTAGATGTGATTTTCTAAAACACGATATTCTATCTAAACACAATCCTAACTACAATAGTATTTGTAAGTTTTTGCGATGTAAATATAACACAGACAAACAAGTTGTTCAAGATTTTATTTGTTTGGAAAAAATGACAGATTCTAGAAGTTATACAAATACTTCGTGTGTCCGAAATTTTGTTACCACTAGACGTGTTGTTGCTTATATGGTACGTCCTTGAATTTTTAAACGCCTTACGATCAACAGCAAACGTTTTCGATGCGTAGTTATTTTCGCGATTACGCTCGCGTTCTGCTCGTGAATAATATTATCATTTTTTTCTCGTGAACAGCTTTTCGGCATATGATGTGCTTAATAATTTAGAAATCAAGGTCACTTTGGCTCCACTATTACCATCGAGATTGGAACATGTTTTTGATTTATTTTTGTATCATATTTGATTTTTGTTGGGTTGCGTTTTAAATAGAGCACTGTATATCAGCTATTGACGTATCAGATCAATGTAAACACCAAATAATTACTCGCATTTTGGTCACGCAAAGGAATGATTATCACCAGTCCCGCAACTCGAACGGGAATGAACGGTTTGAGGACCAGAGAATAATGCCAGTGTATTGGCCATTATTAAGTGACACTTCTTCAATTTAATCAAATATTTTTGAGACGATATAACCAAGGACAATGAGATTTGCGAGACATACGCCTATATTACGCAAGAAAAAGGAAAGTTTACATTGTTTCGGAAAATCTGATGGGAAAAGAACTTTGTAAATGTGAGGTTAAATCAGACTTTAAAGAAATGGAATGTAGAATGCAGTCAGTTAAGTCAAGATTCAGTTCACTATCGGGTTCTGTGAACAGAGTAATAAACATTGTTTTCATAAAAACGGTCTGACTAAAAAAAATTCTAGCAAGGACCATATTAAAAATGTTGTTTTGCCTGTGAAAGTATTTTTTTTTATCTTCAACACACTTTGATTTTACATAAAATATTTTCTTCAGAATTTTTCTTTTTGTAAATACAACCCAATGTAATTTCATATCCTTTGGTTTAAGTAAATACTTGGTTTTCAAATTATAATTAAGCAATTAATTGATCAAACGGATCTTAAGAAACCGACGTATTATGAAGAGGAAGGGACATATGATTCTCGTCTCTCCTTCATTTTTACCGCACCGTCTGAAGGGGTATATATGAGATGCTTAAAAATAATTATTAATAGTATTCTGAAATATAAAAATACGTTTTCGCAGGGTTTTTAACTACACCTTCCGTTTCATAATCCTACTACTTAATTATACTACGAATTGGGCGATGATTATAAATGACGAATTAATAAAGATATGGAAGAAACATTTCGAGCGTATCTTAAAGGTTAGGTTCTATCACTGGTCGGGGGGGGGGGGGGTTGAGGAAAGACTGGTAAGTTTGCCAAGATGTTCGGTCTCTTGAGTCCGAAATCGAAACCAATATTTTCAAACGCAAAACAGGTGTGGTATGTATACCGTGACTCTGGGTGTAATATTATTTAGCAGGAATGTGAGAACAGGATTTTGTATGGGAAAAGTTCAATTTGCAAAGGTGATGTAAACGTTTTGGTGTGGTTTGGCTGACATGGCCGATTTGGCTGTTAAAAGCATTTATTTCTTGATTTATTTTACAAAGAAGGAACGCGAAACCATCTCCACCTACCTCTAAGAACCAAACCATGAGAGTGTTTAGGGACTGTGTGTATTAAACCCGACGTGTTCTATACCTCAATACTACTTTAAAACGTGTGTTTATATCAGGCAGTTGTCGCTTTATCCCTTAGGAAGAAACTCCACCGACCCTCATTGGATAGAAGGTTGAATGGGCTTCAGAGATTGTGTTTAAGTGTTTAAGTAACAGCTTTTGACCAGTTATTTTCCTGAGCCGCTCTCAGAACATATAAAATAAATGCGCATCATAAATATTAAGTCACACCCTCATTTATGGAAACATGTATGTTTAAATGGGTCCGACGTATCGTTTAATTCAGTCTTTGCACTGATGACCTGAGCTGATGACTTAAAATTTGTGCCCCATTCTACTTCCGTTATATTAATTAAGTATTGAACAGATTTCGATTAAATTTGGCATTGGACATCTACACTTAAAGTTATGAAGTGAATTGAGTTTCAGCTCTTATAGATCCAATATAATTCCGATGTTACATGAAGCTGATTTTAAACTCCAAAAACGGTCTGTCAAAGGAAAAATTACTTCATAACACATCAGTGTATAACTTTATATCAAATATTCTTTAATGCGAAGAATATTTAACAAAATTGAAAGAAAAGCATTTTCTTGTTCCATGCAAAACGATGTTTTGTAATAAATGAGGAACACGATCGATAAGACATGGAAAATATGAAGAACGCCACCTGTGAGTTTTGTTACTGCAAGGCGGTTTAGAAATGTCTTGCCTCAAAACTGAGTTCACATTGTTCGGCAAACATAATAAACTGAGAGCTCAGACCGATGACGTCACAGTAGGGTGAACCGTAGAAACGTCAGAGAAACTTAATTAATTACAGGATTTCATCTTGTCCTCATTTTCTAAGCATTTTCTAATTTTCATCCCATTGTCGGTTTACTTACTCCCTTTAATTATTTCTTGTTTATGTAGTTGTTACTTTCCACTTTGTGGCTTTAAGATGCCAGTTGCTTACTAGATGAAGACGAATGCATTTGTTTATGTTTCGCGATTGTTGAGGAATGTTTGTACTGCCAGAATATGAAATTGTGTGACAGTCAAAGCATTAGAAAACTGAGACCGAATATGGGCCTACTTAACTGTCAATAGCACAGTGGTAACCATTTGTACCACCTAATTTAATGTTCGGCAACTCTGAATTTTACCCATAGAGAGTATGTTACTCAGATCAAACGGTTTTGTCACTATACAGAATTAAATATTTTATCTCTGTGATAGAGATGTGTTTCTTTTGTAGGAATTGGATGTTTACGTGTTATTTAGACGATTTTCTTGTTTCAAAGTGTTAATAAGTATTTCAGAAACAATACTTAACAGAAATGGAAATGATTCAGGCACTATTCTTCGGTTCGTTCGTCTTTTTATATATAGACCTACATTATTTTCGTAATATCAGTTAATTTTATAGTAGATGTGTAATAAGTTTTATTTAAGATAGTAAATTAAATTTCAATTATTGTTACTTAACTCCTTTTATAAAAACACAAGTAAAATGTGTACTCAAGTATGGAATTCAGATCTTCCCAGAAGCCCCTTTGGCGTTTTTATTATCCCATATTTTATTCAGTACAGACACAAACCTACTCTAGCAAAACGAATTGCACGAAAGTTTATTACCGTGTTCACAGGAGCACTCCGCCTGGCATTATCTCGAGCCAGATGAATCCAGTTCCGACTTTCCATTCCTGTTCTCCTAGGATCCTTTTTAACATTATTTTACGATCTACGCCAATGTCCAATGACTTCCGAGTTGTTTCTTTTCCTGTGCCTTTCCAGCCAAAATTATTAACGAATTTCGCATCGCCTTCAAGCGCGCTACATGTCCTACCAATCACATCTTCCTTGATTTGATTATCCTAATAATAGTTGGTGAAGAACACAAATTATGATTCTCCTCATTTTGCAGAATGCTCCTGCCTCCTGACATTTCAACCCTCCTAGGTCCAAATATTCTCTAAAGCACTCTGTGTTCTTCCCCTTTTATGAAAAAGAAAGCTTCACACTCATACAAAAAAGTGGAGAAATTATTGTTTATATATTTCTTTCTTTAGATGCTAAAATTTGTCAGTGCACGTAAATTTTGAAATTTCACTTACAAAACGACCACTTTATTCCATACCCTTCGCAGCCAGTCAGAAAACAGAATAGCATCCCCTGTCCCAATCTAACCCCTGAATTTGATTAATCATCTTTAAATAAACCTAACAGCGGAATTTTCTCCAGAATCTTGTAAGTCATCCACACTTTCTTTCGTACCAGTTGAATTTCTTTCCCCTTTCATCTTCAAGATTACTTTCAGTGACCAAAATCATTACGTTAAGTGTTTTTGTGAAGCTTGAAAGTCACCATTAGCAGGGAGAAATCACAGTGAAAACGGTGAATCCTCGTCTTTGTGTAAGTGAACACACACGTGCACTGTAAAAAGTGTGGTGCGTGGGTATTGTATTCCCTTACGAAAAAGTAACCCTCTTTTACTTCAACTTTTTCGAAAGAGAAGATGCAACACTCTGACTTTTCTAATGCCCCGCTGGATAAATGCACGAATAAATCTCTTGGAATTTCTTTGAGTTCTCATGTGCGTTTCTTTCTTTGTTTCAAAGTATCTTTTGATTCTTGAAGAATTTACGGGCCGATGTCCATCGCCCATTGTGTTTCTTTTCCTTTTTATCTTCTTCTTCTTTCCAACTATTGCGTTCTTGGACGAGTGTTTTCCATTGATTCTTCAAACATATGTCTTTAACACGTTTCTTGTTCAAAGATTCTACCAACTCTCAACTCGTCCATATCTTTTTCCATTATTTATAGCTATAATTATCCTTAGGCCTATATGATTCCTGTTTCGAAAAGCCACTTTTTTATTTTTCATTGTTGAATATTAATATGGCGATAATGTATCTTGTTGATCGAATTTGTTACTGATTTCCATAAACCAGTTTGCTTAACTTTCATTGACTACAGAAGGTCAAAGGAAATAGTCCGAAATGAAGACCTTCAACACAAGTAATATTTTAAAATTCAAGTTCTTTTTATTATCAGTCAGTATAGTGACTAGCTACGGGCTGGACGACCGGGGTTCGATCCCCGACGGGGGCAGAGGATTTTTCCTCTAGCCTCTGCGTCCAGACCGGGTCTGGGGCCCACCCAGCCTCCTCTACAATGGGTACCGGGGTCCTTTCCCGGGGGTAAAGCCGGCCGGGGCGTGATGCTGACCACTCACCCCCATCTAGTGCCGAGGTCAAGGAAGAGAGGAGCTATACCTCCACTCACCCCAAACGCCTACATGGCGTATAGTGGGACAAACTTTACTTTACTTTTTACATGTTTCGGTATAGTGGTACCATAATCAGGCCAGTTTTGTTTTTCCCAACTAGAAGTAAAAAGGTGGAATTAAACTAAGTTTTAGATTATTACATTCGTTTTATTATAGTTAAAGTAAGAATCTTAAATGGAATTAAAAGTAACAGAATTTAAAATAAGATTAAACGGGACTATTGATAAAATATTTTACTTTACAATCTTCTGAAATATGCTGTGAATTACATAAACAATGTAGGTTCAATCACTGTATATTACGCTTCCGGTGAAATAAATTCCATTGAATTGTAGAGGTGAAGTGGGCAGGATCGTGGTGTTAAAAAAAGTAAAAAAGTAAAGTTTGTCCCACTATACGCCATGTAGGCGTTTGGGGTGAGTGGAGGTATAACTCCTCCCTTCCTTGACCTCGGCACTAGATGGGGGTGAGTGGTCAGCATCACACCCCGGCCGGCTTTACCCCCGGGAAAGGACCCCGGTACCCATTGTAGAGGAGGCTGGGTGGACCCCAGAGCCGGACTGGACGCAGAGGCTAGAGGAAAAATCCTCTGCCCCCGTCGGGGATCGAACCCCGGTAGGATCGTGTTGTTAAATGTTGAAATTAAGTTGAACCGGAACGAGGGATGCGAATTTCAGAATATTACACTTGTTGGAAATTATAAGTACCATATAACATCAATAATACACTCGAATGCAAGATAGATAGACTTCGTGCGTGTCTGCAAAGAATGTATGAGTATTTTTTGTGTGTAAACAATTAAAAACACGGCGATGGTGATAATCATTACGGTAATTCTCGAAGAAATTAACGTATCCAGTACCTGTACTAAAGTAAAAGTTCTTCCGAATTATACAACAAACAATAAGTATATTTAAAATATTATAAATGTGTTTGCCGGACCACACTTTGACAACCGTGAATTAGAAGGGTGAAAGCACATGGACCGCAAGTTCGCTGCTCTGCCAGTTGGTGGCGGTAATAATGAAGATTCCTCCATCCACTCATTGAGTAAGGCAGAAAGGCAGAGCCCCCTCCCTTTTCTTCGACTTCATTCCGGAGCGTTAGTACATAAAAACTCGCTTCTTCTGTACGAATGTGCTCCGTCCGAATGTATTACCTTACCTTCCTGTCTTACGTCGACAATAATATCACGCCAGTATGAATGAACAAGATGAAAGTCTTCTTATGGGACCGAATGTCGGGGTTGACACCTCTTATTTTATTCTGGAGATTATACTTTCGATGAACGTTTGGTGACATGGTGATATTAATTAAATAAATTCTGTTTTCACGAAATATCTTATTAAATTCAGCTCATAAAAAGGTTTTTCTATTAAGATTCGCACTCACAAATCAGTACCAACACTGTGTTTTCTCGTAAAAGTTCAGCGACATGTTGAAATTTATGTGAAGTTTAAACCAAAAGTACGTGCTAAAAATAAACTTTGTAATTGTAATAGAACTTTGTATTATTCTACATTACTATTTTATGAATTTCCATCTCTGGACTATAAATTTCACTGAGAGCAAAAATACAAGAGAGAGATTGTCGCAGACACCATTATTGTTTACGCAATGAACATTTTTAATTTTCATTCTAATATGCTGCGTTCTTAACAGTTTTTTTCTCTTTCCTTACAGGTGAGTGAGTTATTTACTGATTCTGCAGTCCACGTGTGCGGTTGGAGTAGTTTATTCGTAAAGGTAATTACGAGATCTGTAAAACTCTGAAATGTCTTGGATATAAAAATATTGTTTTGATAAAACGTAGCTAGATCTAGAAATTTGCATATTCCTGTGCTCTGCATTCTGTAGTTCTGGATTGAGCGCAGGTTTTGTTTTTTGAGATTTGAATTGCTTAATGTTTAAGGATTCCTGATAGTCCTTTTATTTTTAAATTTGTCCAGATTCGGGATATCTTAAGATTTTGTATTCCCATACCTGAACTTCTTAAGAACGATTCTAAAGATTTAAATTTTCAGTTCTTCAATTACCTTGAATTTGGTGTCGTCCTAGTTTCAGAATTCAAGGGATTCTGTGTTTCTGAACTGCATATCCTTCGATGCTTGATGTTCTTAAGTCCATATGTATATGTGTGTGTGCATGTATATATATATATATATATATATATATATATATATATATATATATATACAGTAAAACCCCTCTAGTTGGACACCCCTATATCCTGGACACCCCTCTATATTGGACACTTTTAATTGGAACCGGCGAATATCCTATAATTTTACATGTCCACAACAGCCTATATCTTGGACACCCCTTTATCCTGGAACTTGAACACCCCTTTTGTTGTAAGTTGGACAGGTTCATGCACTTAGCTTCAATGCTTTTATGGGAAACATTTACAGTTAGTATTTTGTTGCTTTGAATTTATGACTTATGAATGCCTTCTACCTGAGGATTAGCTTATGGTTGAAGGTGTGAGACTTTGAACACATCAATGGAATTATTTTGTTGAACCCTTCACTGGACTACAGTACGTATTACTGGTACAGTTTTAACTTTGTCAGTACTGTGCTTGCAACTGAGTTAAACAGTGTTAACAGAAATTGGAATGGTATGCTTTCGCTCATAACCAACAAGGAATGGTTGAAACCTTATTGGGATTGCGTCAAAAATTAGAAAGAGAATGGACAAATTCAAAGATAAAAGCAAAAAAGCAGTGTCTTGTGATGGACTTTTTTACAAGAAATAAGTGACATCATATGTTGAGCTAATGCCTTAAGTATAATTAAAAAGAATACATTCTGAACATTTAAAATTTCATTGAGGCTGGGGTGTAATGTGCAACCACGAGAGTGGGTTTCAAAAGATTATTATAATTAATAATTAAATTATTCTTAATTCAAGCAAGCCTACAGTAGTTAGATTATGTAAGTAAATAGATTACATTGTCGGTAAACGTAAAGTATTGGTGCCCTTCCCTTTGAGCTTATCCATGCAAGTTTAATTTACTGAAAACAAAATTTGTAAAAATTTAATTTACCCTTTTGATTTTTCTTATCAATAATTTCCTTTTTTGTGAAGGGCTCCGTAATAATTTACAATTACCACATTGTTATTACACGACAATTTGAAAGGATGATTTTCCCCTTTCCCTCTATCCTGGACACCCCTGTAAGTTGGACACATTATCATGGAACCGCAAGTGTCCAAGTTAGAGAGGTTTTACTGTATATATATATATATATATACTTTCGATGTTTCGAGGCTTCAACTTCTGGATATTTGGGGTTGCTATGCTTTGTTCTCAACATTCGGGGTTTCTCACTGTCGGAAATTTCGAGTAGAAAGTTTTATGAACACAAGACTTTTTAGACTCGAGGTTTATAAACTTCAGGTTTTTATGAATTTGGCGTTTGTAAGCTTAAGACCTCGAATTTATGGGTTATGATTCTTCAAATTGGCCTCTTGTGAGCTTCATGACTCTTGAAATTCCTTCTTTTCTTAAGTTCCAGTATTTTCAACTTTTGGATGTCAGTTTTAGGATTTTCAGTATTCGAGATAGGTAGAACCTATGCCGTGCATTCCTCTCAGTACACTTTTGAAGCAGTTTGAACGGTAAAGAGTGCAGTTTGGAACAGGGCCTTGGAAGGAAATATTCTTCCATCTGAGTCTGTCTGGTCCCTGTGTAGTACAAGCGGCAAGCGCACCACAATTTAGGTGACAACCCTGAGTTATCTAAGCCAATTAAAACTAGTGATGCTAGCAACAGCTCACGTATGTTTATTGCAGGATTAACCCCTCTGTCAGCATTACTAAGTCTCCAGTCAACAGGCGTCAAACCCACGTTTCATTTGATCCTGTTGACTAGACGTGCTTAGCACTTACAAATCATGTTACACTTCTGGATTGAAGAGAGATTTCTTTTGTGTTAGAACTGTAATTGTTAATTAACATAAGAATATCAACAAGGAAAATTGTGGGATGAATGGTTAATGAGAAGAGCAAAGCCTTTAGAATTTTTGGCCGTTATGGATTTTACTGAAAATCCCACCATTATCTGACCAGAAACCGTGATATTCATAAACTTGCCTTCATTGACATCTAACATGTGTCCCAGATGCAGAAGAAAATACATCGTAATGCACTTTAGATAAATGGTTATTATGTGAGCGCTATACAGAACGAAATCCACGGTTTCTTATATAACTAGTAAATTGTCCGTCAGTATTGACGGGAAAGTTTAAAGTAGTAAGCACACAGTCATTAAATTAGGTGCCTATTTGTACAACTACACGGTGGGCGTTACAATCCAGAATATGATTTCTGTACATGTGTTTTTTTCTGTCCGTTTACATCTACTTGCCGAAATCGAATCTAGTAAGTTGCCACACTCCTTACTCCCTCACCCGCAACTTGATGGTCATTTCCACTACCCCACCCATAACTTCTTATGGTTCTATCCAGAAAATACAGATTCTCTGCCTCTCTTCGTCATCTTAAATAATTACAAACCAACTGTATGTATCTGTTCAACATCAAAATGGAGTAACACTTACAGGACTTTTAGTGCGTAGTGTGTGATGACTCGTCATTTGTAAGCTGACTACAGTATTAGAGGTATCAATGAAAGAGGCTTATGTATTGTATGCGGTGAAATGAAATTGATTGTTGTGAACTATGAGAATGGGGATTGGGGAATATAATTAGTATCTGATCCCCATACTTAACAGAACATTCTAGAAATTTGAAACGACTTCAGGAACATGTAATCGGATTTTGTTTATATCGATAATAATTCTACTTGCTGTGTAAAGTAAATGAATATCAAAAGGTTGCGTGCTAGAAGTCAGTTGTTTTCTGAGACGTTGCGCCTTGTAGTCTGGTAAAGGTTTCCCGATTTCAGTTTCTCAGGGCGACGGATATCAAGATGGCTGTCTTCTGGGTTTTAGTGTCGTGTAGTCATATACGTTTAACGACGTTTTTATGGAATATATATTGGAGTTTTTAACAAATTTTTTTCGACATTCCAATTTTTATGAAAATACGACAACAGTTACAATTATCTGTATTTTACAAAGGTATAAAAGGTGTAAGTAAATTACGTCTGTCTTAGGAGCGAAATCGTAATGATTAGGCCATCCTTAAAAATTGACAGCAATCGATTCGCATCCTGTCGTGAACTGCATGCGTGATCAACTTCTCTTACATAAATTCCGCAACTCGGTATCATTCATTACTACGCTTAAAGGAACGAGCTATTTTGTAGATAATCATACGGAAATAATTTTGTGACAAGTAACAGAAGTTCTGTGGTTTCATTAAAGTATTATTTAACAAAGCTAGATCAATTGGCTATGCTAAGTTCAATGACATTTTATGCGCTTAATTAAAATTCTGTAGGTAGTGTTTTTGTGGTGTTTAAATATTATCAGGAATTTAGTTGGAATGACTTTCTCAAGACACCTTCACCACAGTAATATATGCTAGTGCCAAGGTTCAAACTTGGCCCTCCAGAGCACCACTTGTATTTTGGATATGTCGGTTCGAATCTGAGCCCTTTCGTAATTATCTTCAACGACTTCAGATGCCTGTCTTTATAGTTTCTTGAAATATTTCATGAACACCTTCGAAATCCTTATCTCATTTCTATTCATGATCATTTTTGCATGTTATTAGACGATATATAAACTCTGCGTTTGAAACAGCTTCTTTAAATATCCTAAGCATGAAGGAATCTTAGGATAGTAAACACACAAATGATATAAAATACGTTCATTTGTCCGTGTGAATAACGGTATATTTATTTTGTTCAGAGAAATACTTTATGGCTGTAGGAGCTGATTAATTGCGGAACAGCTGTTAGTCTGTGTGTTTACTGCTTTTGGAATAGAGCTTACGGCGCGAATGACATAAATATATCTAGAAAACAATCTTTTTCATACGCAGAAGAATAAAATTATCAAGCGGAACTTCAATCGAAGGAAAATATATCTTCTTTCAAAGAATCGTGTCCTAATATTCGGCTTATATAAAATGCAAAGAGAACTACAGTGGCATAAAATCGCGACAGCTGAAAGTGTGCGAATAATTTTCACACAAAGCATGTAAACAAAAGCCGCTGCTTCCTTCCTCGGAAGTTGCGGTTTCTCATCCCGGAGACCGAAAACTCTGGCACGTAGTTTTGACAGTTTTCTTCAGTTTCTGCAGCCAGATTATGGGATAATATCTGAATAAACCAGGGCGTGACAACATTCGACGACGTCCATTCCAATAACGTTTACAACTGGATATCGTATCGTCATTCTACAGTACATAAAGTAAGCAGTTGTAACAACGTAGCTAAATAACGCATAAATCAATCATCACACCCCTGATCATCGAAATTATCATAATTACAATCACTGACTGGATCCGTGTCTAACAAATTTCTTTTCAGACAATTCATCGCTACGTAGGTTTTAAAAATGTCTCTTCTCCTGTTATCCATAATCTGATAAAAATTAGTTTCCACTTCCGTTTCGAATTTTTCTTGTAACTGATATTAATTTTATACTTATGTTGGTAAAGCTTACTTAATCGGTTAGGTCAGTAGGTGAGACAGATATTTGGATCTAATTGTAAAAGGATTGTCTCTATACTTAAGAAAGCATCGCACCATTCAGGCGTATGGGGAGGTGTAGGTATAGCTTTACACATTCTTAACCTTGGCACAAGACGGGAGTGATTTTAAAGTTTCACGACCCGCTCAGCTTAATTTCGAGGAACGAACCCGGTATTAATTGGATAAGAGGCTAGGTGGACTCCAGACAATTGGACAATTTGTTCAGCTGATTAAAATGTAGCGTGTCCAATGAAACCGCAAGGCCCATTAACATCACCGTGTAACTTATCTTTATTCCAGCTTACAACCTTTCAAGCCCTTCCCGTTCCATTTTAATTTTATCCTCACTTCCACGTTTATGTCATGTTAGTTTTCTGGCCCCAACAAAATTTTCTACCAAAGTTTAAGTTGAGTCTACCCCAGTACAAGTGTGATTATGTAGTCTACTTTTACGACACACCTGTGAACTTTAAATGCTGAACTGTTAATGTAACAAACTTAAAATTGATAACATAGTTCAAGATACAGTAACTCTCTGGCAGCAAAACTCGATGGTTTAAAACTGCCAACACTAAGATCTAAATTAGTCGTGTTAGTCCATATGTTTCTTGATCTTCCAAGTATTCGTTTTATGATAGATTTGCCCACGAATGTTGAACACGCATTCCTTATCATTCATACTTGAGCTACATCCACAGCGAATCATAACTCAAAAATTATTACGTATTTGACAATTAGGAAAGGATGTGTAGTTAGAATGCATATAATGAGATAACCGATGGAATGATTTATTACCCTTTTGGCTGAAGAGTAAAGATTGACAACTGCTAGATAGATGATTTTGAGGTCGGTAAAGGCATTACGTTTGTTTGTATGGATAAGTTTAGTTCGGAATTCGTGATCTCTCATGCGTAATTTATGCTCTGCCCGTTCTGCATAGCTAACTAACAGGAATATAGTCCTTCTAGAGAAGCTAATCGTCGCTTAGCTAGTTAGGACATTTCCCGATTTTTGTGGGATTTGAAATCAATTTTAGTGTTAACATTCTATTTGCGTCTAGGTCTCCCATGTCGACTCTTTCCGACAGATTTACCAACATAAATTTTGTATGCATTTATCATATCTCCCTTCCGTGTTGTTTTTATATTTTTTCTTATTTCTTTATCCTAATAATAATAGATGAAGAGCACACATTTAAATAGCACCAATAATTTATATAAATTATAGTCTGCAGAAATTGCTGTCAAGATGAAAGATGTGTTGTTGTCGTCAGTTCCATGTGTAATTGTGTGTGTCATAGTTAAATATAAACCTATATATGCACGGATAAAATTGTAATGGTTTTTAATTATTCATCTGTAATTACTGTCTCTGTTACAGTTCTAAATTTAAATAGTGTTTTATATGTGTTATTTTTCTGTTGTTAATCATATAAAAATTGCTTTTACATAAGATATTACGGATTTCCTTTTACTTTGTACAAAACAGCAGTTTCAAATAAATGACATTTAACATTAGCACTGCAATTCGTATGTAGGTTAATTCGTTTTTAAGTAGATGGCGCTCATTTTTATACTTACGTCAGGTTATGCCACTCTTTCTCTCAGTTTATCGTGCTTGCATTTCTTTCTCTGCGTTCTACATGGACCCATAACTCACTTTTTTATGTCATCCTACAGGCTGTACTAAATTAAAATATGGAGAACGCTGTACAAGTTGAATGATATTCAAATTCAAAAGAAGAAAACTTGTATTTCCTCATTCATCTCTCACAGGGGAAAATAAAAGCAGTTGAATGGCATCACGTCTCACAATAGTTAATGAATATGTTAAAGTCTTCATACTTTGAAAGTGAATAAGGATATAATGTTTTATTTTATGCGAAGAACTCTTAATAAAATATGTCTTTGTTGTCGTAAAATATAATTTCTCTTGCAGTTCTCATGTAGTTAGGGAACAAGACTTTATTCTACAAGCGAATATGACCTTAGAGAATTTGTGGCATTCCGCGTACAGTGTTTGGAAATTTACCCATTAAATGCTGCATTAAATTATTAAATTGATACATATAATGTAAATTGGATTAGTACCCGTGTTCGCTAAACTTTCTGATTTATTCTTGTGCGTTTTATTAGTGATACATCTTGAATATTTTGAACACACGAGTAACTTCGTAGGTGAAATTACCAAGGACTGAACTTCGTCGCCGATTTATTTAATTAACACGTGATTTTATGTCAAAAATATTTGTTTGTATCTCTTTTAATTACTGCGTGAATGTAGTTTTTCTCATCATACCTATAATTATTTAAAATCGTAAAATATATTAACCAGGACAACAATTTAAGATGCTACAAGTTGGATGACCGTAGTTCGTTTTCGTACAGGGACAGGAGATGTTATTTTCTTCACCACATCCTGGTGGGGTCTGAGGCTTTTCCATCTTCGTATCTGATGATTATAATGGGCTATTTCCCCTGGATATTATGAAGAAACATTAGCGTGAGGTCACAAATTCATTTATATTTAGTGCCCAACTGTAAAATGTGCCACCGATCCTCAATTAAGAACTGCGTTTAAAAGAAAAATGTGTAGTCTGCGTAGGATTGATAATCGAATGAGATATACGACTTTGTCTGTCCCAACAGTTTATCTCTCTTTCTCCTAATCTGTCGAAATTCAAATCCACAAGAAGATTGATTGCCGACTTTTGATTTCGAGATGATTTTCATTGCTTTCTGCTGTTTGCCTAACATTTTAACATCAGGAAAAGCATCTTCTTTGTCTTAGTCTTTCACAAGAGTCCGATAAAAGATTGATCGTCAATTTATTTCGGTATTAAGGATAAAGCAAACCCGAAGAATGAAAGAAGAGAGAAAGGTATTTACCGATTCGTATTGGCCCTTCATGTAGGTCAAGAAAACACCCATCAATCTTGATATATCTTTTGCCTGATAATCCATCCATCATCATCCTTTTTCATCCCTGTAAAAATCCACCACCACACTCTTTTGTAATACTTTTTTATGCTCTCACCAAATTCTCTTTTCCTTCCACTGTGGATGAGCAGTAATCTGATATTGTGACCCGAAGCTTGTGATGACCAACATGGACTCATCCCCGGAGCCGGCTTTTGTTAAGTTAATGGCTGGTGTAGCCGCCTTACAGGACGACAAGGAAGAGGGCTCTCCCCTTGACCTGCAGTGGTACAATGTGGACACAGAACCATTCCCGTGCCCTACAATTGTAAATTGGTTTCGAGTGATATTACTACATCGATTGTCAGTTATTAGAGTTCGAATAGCCATTCTGCTTGCGGTTACTCTTGTCAGTCATAATTATCATCAACTCCAAGGATTAAGCTCCCACGTTTGTCACCGCCCAATGTAATTATTGCTTGTAAATTATATAAATTTATTGTATTTTGATAAAATAGGCAACAAATCTTTTAAACAAAAGTCGTACACGCGAATTCTTTGTTTTTTATCTCGCACTAATTTTCTTTTACAGTGATAATTATTAGAGCAAATTTATTAATTTGTGTTTGAGCTTTGTGAGAAGAGTTTTATCAATGCAGCAGTCATATTAAACATGTCACTGTAGGCCTGTTGTCACCAATCAAAACAGCATTAACCAGCAAATTGCACATGAAGGGAGGTTCGTATTGCTGGCATGCATCATATTTCTTCAGTACGTCCAACATTACTTACCAATAAAATTAAACTTTCCTTTCATTTTAAAGTCTCTCATAATGTTGAATTATTTTTGCCTTCCTGTCTAGTTTTCTAACTTAACTGTATTTTATTAATTATGCTGAATATTTTATAATTTTATTTTAATTGTCTTTATAGAGATGTTTTATTTGCGCGAATGTTTTTCTCACTTAAAGAAAGATCGAAATACGTACAGACTTTTTACAAACTAAAATTTCCCAACAGAGTACATGGGCCTACGAATGATGGGGTGAGTGATCAGCTTGGGATATTAAATAACAAAAAAACTTCGTGATTTCGGGTGGTCCTATTCATAATTTCTAAGTCAGAAGAATATTATAAAATGAGTGCATCTTTACCTCCGCTTCTCTATGCAGTTTCAAGACATGGCGCTTACGCACAGGGACAAATTGTGTATCTGAACCACAAATCTCCTCACCGCATAGGAGTAGCTTGCTTTATCAAGCATCCCACCAGCAAGTTCATTAAGTTGTCTCGGTTGAGGTCAATAGTGCGACTCCACCGCCCATTGGCTTTACCCAAAATGTCCTCCCTGATTGCTTCCATCTTTCTCTGTCTTATATAGCCTACTCGTTCATTTCACTTCGTCTCCCAGTTCTTCTGTAACTCGACATAAACGTCCTACTCGTTTTATCTCAGTAGGATCATCTTATTCTTCTTCATTCACTTGTATCTACTTCAGAGGAGGACGTTGAATATCCTCTTTCTTTCCTACAAAGTTCTGCTTTTTTGTCTGTTTCTGATTATGCTTTATATTGAAGTTTTGAAGATTTCTTACACAAATGATGATGTAGCGCATGCGCCAGACGTATTTTACCTCCAGGAAAGAGGTTTCTTATTTTTATGATTATACTGTGCACATATTTTCTTTCTATAGCATATATTTTATAACGTGTGATATTTTAATTGCTGATTATATCCGGCAAATTATTGCCACTATCCAGTTCAAAATCTCTTTTGCATGGTTGTTGAACATAGTATTTAGATCTAGGAGAACAAAGCGGATTCACGTATGAAACAGTTAGCTAAGGATATTGAACCCATGCTGTCTGTAGTACTGTGTGTGTGTTCGTGTGTGCGTGCGTTTTTCTAAGCGTTCGGAAATAGCATGCTGCTGCATCCATATTCGAGGGTGTAGTGACTTCGAGACTCAACAGTCCGCAAGACCATAATCTGAAAATGGCAAAGAAGTTTAGATAACTGGTGAAAATTTATCTTCGTGTCCTCGTCTTTTTTATAAACTGTACTGAAATAATTCGATTGATAATTTATTATAGCAATCTTATCCGTCACCTCAGTTTTGAATTATTGGTCGCCGTGGAGTCGCATTATGATTCTTTAATGCATTAAACGGTTGCCAAGTCTTGAAATAAAAGTGGCCATACGCTACGCTATAAATACCGGTAATTTTTACCCGCATACCAGAAGGAGAGAAACGGAATACGAACGGATTTTGTTTGTATATTTTATTACAGATTGAGGAGTTTAATAATGTGTAGATCTCGCCAAGCATTGTCTAAATGGTAAAATGAACCTTGATTTACTTCTGTATGTAGCAATCATGACACAAGTTAGAATCAGAATGAACTGATTCAGAAATGTTGAGTCAGACAGATTTTTAGGTCGATTTCTCGCGTATTATCGAGTTACCTGGCATAGCGATTCTATATTTCTACGTTTGATGCTTCTGTAGGTGATAGGGCACTGTCAGAGTAATCAGACAAATGTGTAGGTGGTTTTGAAAATTCCTCAGACAAAATGACACACTTTCTTTCTTTAGGTGATATCCACGCTCGATTCCCGGAGACACATTTCATAAGGTTTTCGTGATCAGTCTGTGTAGCAAGTACTTCGGTGAAGTTTCTAATGGCTACAACCAGTTCCACGCCACTCCCAGATCATTTTAAAACCATCCTTTATTAGACATCGAGTCTATAGATACAGTTGAGGAAGAGTAGTTAAATATGCAAACAACACAGGCCATCCATGGACCATAGTTTTATGTTCAGTGTACGTTAACTTGAAATTCTTGATATAGTTTAATGTAACCACATTTATAATAAAGTATAGGATGTAATATATCCATAGAACAGAGTCCTTCTTGAGTAACTAATGGTCCCTCAAATATTTAAGAAATTTCTCGCCTTCTATACAACCATAATGTTTATTACAGTCTTCACAACACCTTGTCATTGGTGAGCCATATTTATCCAGTCCATATTGTACTTTATTAAGATCCATTTTAATATTATATTTCCACCTACGCCTGTCTCTGAAACCATTTCAGGTGCAATCATTAATTACCCACAAATACAATTTTGTATTCTTCCTATATTTTGCCTTTCCTTTTTTTTTTCTGATTGTTATATCCAGTCCGCCATTCTCTCACTACGCCCGGCTAAATCATCGTCCATTCTACCCCTGCTATCGTGTTTTCTTCTTCACACTGTCTCGTTTAGTTTGGGCTGGATTCTCTTGCCCCTACCTGCTTGATGGATGCAACTTGTGTGTCACTGCTAGCTGGGGCAGGCCGCGTACAGCACTGCCTCGGTCTTTAACGTAGTGGGAGACCGTCAAGCTAATTTACTGTCTGCGTCACATAGCGCTGAAATGTTTGTTTAAGCTTTTTACTAACTGACTTCATTCACAGACACGAGGCTTCGTGCAGCCAGCAGGTGAGCTGTTAACCCTTTAAAACACAAACGAACAAGGACAATTTGGATTATATCAGTTCTAGTGACACAAGCTGAAGTTGTCAGCAGGAGGGGAGAAACTGAGAAAACATATTGAAATTGCTGTCTTCTGGGTTGTTGCGCCTTGTAGTCTGGTGGAAGTTTACCGACGTTTCAGAGGTCGGTAAACTTCTACCAGACCACACGCGCAACAACCCAGAAGACAGCAGTCTTCAGACTCACCGCCATGAAAACCTCAAATCCTACAAAAATATTGATTGAGAGAAACTAATTTTGCTTTAAATATATGAAAGACCGTGCGGACAACATAGCAGCTGATGCGCGCGTAGCAGAAAGATATTTCCATGTGCACCTAGGTCGACCATGTGGGCTCGTTTCTTCATGTTTTCTGAACGCAACATGGCCTTTATACGTCATTAGCATTATCAGCATTATTTGTGTGGTGAGATCATGGAGGTTATACACGAATGGAAGAAACAAATACATGCAAAATTTTGTTTGATAATACCATTAGAAGATAACTTGAGAATCCAAGACGTAGGTGGCGAACTTTGTTAAAATCTGCCTTAGTCAAACTGGTTTTGAAGGCATCCTGCATTAAACTGGTAGGATGTTGAGATTATTGGTGAGAACGTTACAAACGTCGAGGTCCATTAAAGCAGGACATTTCTTGGTAACGTGAATGCAAATTGTTCAAATGGCCTTACAACTTACACTTGATTAAATGGATTCGTCAGCAAGGAGTGCGGTGTAACATGGACAACCAGTCTGAGACGTTCTTTCTTCTCTCAGATTATAACGCCACTGACTTAGTTTCTTTCTAGAGGAAAGCGCGAAAGGGCTAAATGAATTAATTTTGTAATTCTCTGACATTAAATGGAGTTAGCGAACTGGCACAGGGTTTTTTCTTTCCCCCATCGGCATGTCTCCAGCCTCTTCCTGGTGTTTATTGGTTGGATAAGAAAATGAAAAATAAAAGTTCTGGCCACCAGCCTTAGTTTCGGGGAAACGAAAAAATGGGGTGTGCAAGTGAGAGAATGTTTCAACTCAGTAACCTTAGTTTCGTCTCAGCTATCCAACCCCCCTGCCACCCCATGAAAACCTTTATATCAACCATGATTTATTGCTGTAGGAGGTGTGGAGAAAATGGGACCGACGACCGTACGTGCCCTTTGAGGGGGAGGAGCCCTCAGGGTCAGCGCTGTTAGGAGGGATTACTGCAAGAAGATTCTAACTGCGGCACGGACTTATAAATCAAAACCCGTCGTACAGCGAATTAGTCAGACACATTTTGAAGTACATGAATTTATGTGACTGCGCCTAAAGCATAATGCTTGCGCTAAGCCTTTCAGCAAAACTCATGTTTAAGCGCCTCTAAATCATGTCGTGTGTTTAGTTTCCGCATAAAACTGGCATGAGTCTAAAATTTTGACTCGAAATAGACGTTCCGTGGCAGATTGTAACATTCACTCGTTACGGACCACGTGACGTTAAAACAGGTTAAAAAGGACATCAGTTTATCTGCCATATTGTGCACGTGTGATTGTTATTAAATTTTTGAATACTTGGTTATTTTTAAACTTATTTATTCCACCGCTTCATCTGACTGGAGATAAAGATCATTTTCGGGCTCTTCTTCGTCATATTTTCTGGATAATAGGCGTAGATAAAGTGTATAAATCCAATAATATACCGTACTCATTTAATTGCCAGTGGGCAGCTTTGCAACTTGATTCCTTTAGTTTATTCACATCTTGTATTTCATGTCTATATGTTTTTATTAAAAATTAATAATCAGAATGAATTGGACAGTATTAGGGATACATTCGCCGTAATTTTGAGTCTTCTAATGTATATAACTCGGTCTTGCTCTTATCGTATTGAAATGAAGATCGAAACAAAAAGAAACAAGACAAAGACGGAAAGTAAGAAAAGAAGTTAGGGCTCCAATGTCAGCCAAGACGCGAGAAACTACTTTGTCTCTTGTCTCGAGGGGGAATGTTCCAGACCGCGCAGAAAACGAGGAGTAATACTGTGCTCAAGGATTTGTAGGTATGATCCCTACTGCCTTCCTTCAGGATATTTGATTTTGGGAAGATTTTCAAGCCCAGGAAAAGCAGAAAACTATGTTTAACAGGCCCTTCTGCTCCCACCCCTCCTTTCCTAGCAGATGTAAAGTTCGTTGTGGGGTTGCTGGCGGTATTACATGGATGCTTTCATAGGGAATTCTTGTGGTCGTTCTGGGAGTGTAGTGACCTTGACCATCGCGAACAGAAGAGTATATGCAGCCTGCACAGCAGTATCAAAATGGTTTAGAATTTTATGCGTGTGGAATCAACTACGTAGTTTACGGGCTGGTGATAGTCCAACAGACAGCTTCGCAGCGCATTACGTTTCTCTCTTTTCATTTGATCCTTTGCAAATTTGTACTGGAAAAGAGAACAGGATACTTAGGATAATATTTGCAACTGAGACAAAGGAAGTACTAACAGTATGCAGAAAAGTACATAGTGAGATCTTCATAATTTGTATTCCTTATTAAATATTATTAAAGTGATCTAATCATGCAGGATAAAATATGAGGGGTATGCATCACGCTTGGAACAAGCGAGAAATGCCTACAAAATTTTGTTCTGATTACTTGAAATGACAAGACCAAAAGGAATAATCAGGCGTAGATATATTGAAATGTTTTTTTAGGGAAATACATGTTAGCTGTATTCCTATGGCGACTAGTTAATATTGCAGACGTCATTCTGCTCGGTGTCCTAATAGGAATGATAAGATGCTGATTTGTGGAAAGGCTGTGAACTAACGTGGAATATTAATGTGACATTCGCCTCAACTCTACGTAAGAAAGATGTAAACCCTTCCCCCACCCACAGCCTACCATGTCTCGATAACCAATATCTTGGCCTATATACTAACTGCATATCCCCCCATAGCAGTATAGTTTGGTATTCTTGATTTTAATAACACATTGTTTTGCTTCTGGGCTTCATACATTTCTCCTTTCATATATTATTTAATCCATGCATTCTTTTGTGCATTAGGTTTACCATACATTCACGAATTCTACAGTGATTTATTCATAAATAATTTAATTACATTCTTAGTATTTTCTATTCACAAAACAAAAGTCACGTTTGGCTGGTTACAACTTCTGGTTCATGTTAGATAGGTCTTGGGTTCCATTCTAATCTTTGAGATCGGCTACTCTGACTAAGGTTTCTCGTGAAATTTGAGGTAAGATAGCAAAATATATGAAAATCATTCTTTTCTGTACCGTCATTGGTTTATTGATCACAGTCATGATTACATTCGACGCTGAATAGGCTATTAAGTTGAAAGGTCGTTGTTAAATAAACTAATGAGCATATATGTGGTCATTCTTTTCCGTTCTTTAAACAGAGAAATCTTTGTACATTATACTGAAGTTACACAAAATTAAAGACAGTGAGTAACACAAAATCCCTCAAAGCCCTTAATGCGTTATCACATCGACAGTGAAAGAGCAGAACACAAGGATCGGAACATGGCGTACTCTTCAGCCTTGAATTATGAATCGGATTGAGATGGAAAATTTGGGTGAATGGAAGAATTTTTAATTATTATTTTGGTGTAAATGGAATGGATATACCAGGTAATGGAAGATCAAACCCCAAAATATCTTTGAGCATTAAAGGAGCTACTGCTGTTTCTGAATAATTCAAACCAGGGATGTATGGCTACTTTGCACGAGGGTGGATATATAAAGGATGATTCAAAAGGTTAGGGCCAAACTGAAGGAGCGTATAGAGGGACTCAGAGAGAACAACTTTTGAATAGGAATCCATGTCCTCCGAAGTTATCCTGAGTCAGTCGGGGCCATTGAAGGTAGGGACGTCTGATAACATAACTGTTGTAAATTTGGTTTGTAAGATTGCTATTGTAATCCTTGTATAGTAATAAAAAACAAAATTAAGCTAGTAGGAGAATAGCAAAGTACGATTATTTCAGCGGTATGTTATCAGACTTCCCTACCTTCAATGGCCGCGACTGACTCAGGATAACTTCGGAGGACATGAATTCCTATTCAAAAGTTGTTCTCTCTGAGTCCCTCTATACGCTCCTTCAGTTTGGCCCTAACCTTTTGAATCACCCTGTATGTATATATATATATATATATATATATATATATATATATATATATGAGGAGGGGAGTGTGGGGAAGGATTTAATATAAACTCTGAGAAATTATAAGAAAAGTAAAATGTATGTCCATTTCGCCTTCGTGTATATTGTAAGGGAAATGAGCCAGAATATTTCGGTTATTAGATTGACCACTTGCTGGATGACCTTGGTGCGAATCCCAGAAGTTGCAGTGGCACGATCACATTTTAAACCTAAGTGTAGATATCGAGAATAATATTAGAACAGCACTTGCAATGGCCTGAATTCAGCTATCTTAAAACGTAATTTTCTGGCCCGGTTTCGTGAACTTTCTGATAAACGAGACACCCTCGCTGACCTTTTCTTGGCCGCTTGATCGTTGAAGTACATAAACATATACTACAAAGTTTAGTTTATGTTACAGGCTTAGAGTTTCGTTTGATCAGATTATTTACGAGATATTTATTTCTATAAAAATGGCTCTTATAGGAATCAGGTATTTAAAACAATGGTGAAATAAGAATGCTAAGTCGGATAATACTAAATCACTGGCAATGGGTAATTGTTTCATTACCTGATATAACATCGTTAAATAAACGAAGTAACATAAAAAATATCCGTGTTTTAGAAGTTATTGTTGGTTATAGATACATCCTACGCGTCCTCCCATAAAGAGTTTAGAAAGCAATCTAAAACTAAGTATTACAAATGTTGTCAGTTTAGTACTTGAATTTTATTTTTTTAATTTTGTATTTGAATGTTAATAATTTTTATTTTAAGTGTTATCAGTCCTGAATTAGCATTTAAATCATCTATGGTAACAGAAAAATGTCATATAATAAGTGTCTGAAATGTCACTCTTGATTTTTTTTATCTTGGTTGATCGGTATCCATATTTGTCTTCAGATATTAAATTTAAATGCCTGTATTTTTGTTTTGACAGATGTATAATCTCTTTAGGTTCGTTTGTTAAACACATGCCTACATGTTTACGAATGAATGAATACTCCGCGTTTATTTATGCCGCATAATGAATGTTTTTGGAATCGAATATCCAATTTTTACATTATTTTGTTTATTTTCCGGCATTGTATTAGGTGCTGTGGTAAGTTTCTGGGTGTCTCATTAGCCCCGTTTGCTAGTTTTATCGTATATAATTTTCCTTGTGCACGTTTGTATTGTTTTACGTGTTTTGAAAGTGTGTTTTGTTTTTAGATGAAAAGAAACTCATTTGTAGACAATGGACGGCTAATATTTGGAATCACTTCCTCGCAGGAATTGTTTCTCTCACCATGTACAAGCAATTCAAGTGTATCCTAACCAATTCCTTCACGTTTTCCACTTGGACCAACACAGTCCTTTTACAGAAATCGATCGCCATCACTTGTAAAGTTTTGTTTGCTTCAGGAAACCCGTCTGTACTCCTGCCTCTCTCGCCTCCACTGGTTTTCTGATGTGTGTCTGTGTGTTAGGATCATTTATCTTTCTCAAGGATTCGGCAATTGGCATTCTCCCTAGGGATGTGCTTGCTGTCTATACGAAAGAAAAGAAATCCAAAAATAGAAAGAGTAGGGCGCATGTTTCTCTTTCACCTTTTTAAAACTTCTAACTGTTCACTGTTTAGAAGCTTCACGAAAAGACTTTAAAATAGGGATAATGGGGAGAGTTTAGGAAAAGGCACCTGATTTGCTTTGCCTCTTTATGTTTCTTTCTGTATTTTTAAAGTCAAGACCGACAGTGTTGAAGAACATCTTGGAAAATTGGGGAGAGAAAAAATACAACAAACGAAACTGAAAATAGAATAGAAATGAGCAGTTTGGTGGTTAATGTACTGGGATGAAAATGAAGAGAGCTGAGGAATCGTTACTTCTTTCTGGAGAGTTGGATGACATTACCGCATTGGGAGAGATAAGGGATGAAATGGCGTTAGCGGAAGGGAAAGTTTACTTTTCTGTTTTTGTGGGCAAAATACCAAATATACTAAGCCTACTAATGTAGCTTATTTTAGGACTTCCTTTTAAAGTCCGCACTAAAGGAAAGAGGGCACTTTTGTTATGATGTGTAGGACCGGGATGTCTCATTAAGGTCGGAATCATAAGCAGTTAGTTTCGAAACGGGCTCTGCAGTATCATCATGGGTCAGTGATCCGGTTCTGTTGGGCTACAGACGCTGACGGACAAAGAATGTCTGCGCAAAGTTTCAACCCTTCAGAAAGCACACATTCATTAACATTCACCAACTCTTTATTTTGCCCACAGAGTGTATCTATTGGTTTCATGTGATTCTTAGTATAAACGGTGAGTATTTCTTTAAATAAAAACTGACTGATCCTTGTATTGAGGTACGTTGTGTTTTGAGGTTAAGAATGTTTAAATGTGGTTTACATTAACTTTAGCCTTTATAGGGATATATGGATATTAATTATTGTTAGCGTAATTATTTTGTCACTTTTACACTGCCACTCCTTAAGTGGGTGTAAGAGAGAAAAATCTTCACTTCATATTCCTTTGTATGTGTCAGTCAGAATAGGATTTATTTAACACTATTCTTATTTACTAATTTTAGATATTTTATGGTCTCACGGCAGTGAAGATGACGATGTTATTTTGGATTAGGATGCCTTGTAGACTTGAAGGTCGATACGTACGTTTCGGTGATAATGTTTTTTCCATCTGTAGGTCTCAAGTTGTTGCACCAACGACCGTGGGATTATCTCGTTACTGGTAGCCCATTGCAGTTGACTTAATTAAAACTTTTTCTCATATCCGCGCATCTGTAATTACTAGTGCAAGCTCCTCATTTTTGTTAATTTTACATCTTTCTTTCTACCGTCTCTGATCAGTGCGTTTGCAATATCAGTCACACATGCCTTATTTATTATTATTGTTTTTAGGCTATTAATAGGTCTGGTATTTGTAAATGATGATCAGTATAGTTTGCAAGCTGGAGGACCGTGGGTTGGTTCACTTCAGGGACACAATTTTTCTCTTCGTCACAAAATCCAGACTTTATATCACGGTTTCTGACGCTTTAAATCTGATTTCGGACCTTATATTATTTTTTTATTTAAGGCGTTCTTTTAAGGAATTTATGATGTACTTTAATATATTGTTCGGTATTCACTTTCAAAATGCATTTTAAATTATTGTATACAGAGAAACAGTGTTTTCTTTGTCGAGAAGTTACAAGAAATACTGGCTACATCCTTTGCGTGGGTTTTCACTACATAGTGACGAGCAGAATATAGTGTGAGAGGAGGGGTGCTGAAATCCCGAAGACAAATTCCTGCACGGAAACTCATGGAGACACTTGATTGATTACAAAACTGTAAGAGGTTTGCATTTACGATTAGCATTTGAAAATTGAAGTTAAATGTTGGCGAGTATACGAAAGAACACAGAAGATTTCCTAAGCTCTGCAGATACATAAATCGTGTCTTGGCAAACGTTAGTGTAACGACATGTTAAAATCCCCAATGCTTTTAACAGTTTAAAAAATAGTCGTATTAACACTATGGATATTTGAGAAGAATTATATCAAGAATTTGTTTAGAAAACACTGAAATAATCCACAGTCGATGCATAAGTTTAATTTAAAGTTTACAATATTAATTGAAGGCTTTGAATTAAAGTTAAAAATTTGGAAGAATGATATCTCATGAGACACACACATGAAAATAGAGGATAATATTAAAATTGACAAAAACGTTAGAGGGTATTAGGTTGTCGAGTGGATGTATCTAGATCAGGAAAGGTCCTTAAATGATGGGAAATTTCTTGTACAATAAAATATTTGTCAGCGTCTTAAGAAGGACTTTGGACAATGAAGTTTATTGGGACAATTTGCTGAAGGTAAATAATTAAAAGTGCACTTTATTTGTAATAAGTGTGCATAGACTTTACCTGTTTGAAGGAGACTGGATATTGTTGGCCCAGGAGAGGGTCCGGTGGAGGGCTTTGGTTAATTCGGTGACGAACCTTCGGGTTCGGTAAGCCATCGAGTTAGTTAGACTTTACCTGTTTCATATAGTTAATAGTTAGTTGCTAATATCTTGAGCAGAGTAAAGTTGAATTGATATTCAGGGACAGTTCGTATTAGCATGAAGCCTGTGGGTGGAAACCAAATTAAACATCGCAACTAGAGACAACATGGAGAAAGAAAGCAAGGTGCAGGAGACCGAAGACTCATATCCAATGCAACGCACCGAGCGACTTGATGCTACGTGCCTCGGGACGTGATGAAAACGCCGAACATGCTGAGACCCCGCACTTCGTGGCACCAGATGCTCAAATTGAAACACAAAAGCTAAGAAGTACAGACAGATACGATACGATACTCAACAGAGGTTTTACTTACTTCTCAGAGTTTTTGACTTAAACGAAACTTTAGTAAGGCATTGTAATTATTGTGTAACTGATTCTTATTGACTTTGTTATTTAAAAACTTCGCTAATAGTTATTCGTACAGGCTTTCTTGCATCTTGTATTCTCTCCAGGTGTTCAACCCATGTTATCTTACATTTCTCTAGTAACTTAAGGTATTTGTAATTTTCTTTTATGTTTTTATCTTTTCAAGCCATTTTGACTGTTTTTATAAATTTAAATGTCGCAAATTGTATTGCTCGAGTCGTGTTTCATTAAAACGCAGGTTTTATTTCCACGCGACATTGTGGGCACTGGCTGATTTTTAAATACGAAAATCAAATTGGGAATAAATGGATGTGGGGTAGAATTACTCATCAATACTCATTTCAATTCAAATTGTTACCGCTTTTGTATCATAATAAAAAGTGAAACTGTACAAAACAATAAGTTTCGCGCTTGTTTTGTGTGGGTGTGAAACGTCGACTCGACATTTCGGTAGAAAATTAATTACAGAACGATGTCTAAGAAAATATTTTAACCTAAGAAGCCATAAATTTCCAACCAATTGATTGTAAGCTCAGTTTACACGATATATGTCTAACATCAGATCAATAGGCACTCGGGTATCAATAAGTAATAACACAAACGTGAATATTAATGCAGTTTAGGTGTTGTGGTAACTGATATTTAGAATTTCGTAAATTCCTGTTACACCTGTCATGTTATGTGAACTTCGTTTTCTAATAGTTCCATGCATTATCCATGTTTATAACCAATTCGTAGGCAGTATGAATGAGAAATCAGGCATTACCCAATTAAATTTTTTATTACTAAGCAAAAAACGCTAAATCTAATAGCCAGCTTTGTACCTTTGTTTTCTGAACCACCCCCTAATGCTATCTGTCGCTAGTGGGAAGTTTGGCGGCGAATATTTCAATTTTGTATCAGAACTTAAATTAATTTTCTCGCTCATTCAGTCCGTCGATCGGTAATCAGTAGGCTTTATAGGCGAAATTAGATCTTTCAAATCAGTCCAAATTTCAGTTGAAGTTTTTTTTCTTCAAAAAGCTTCATCACTATTGTTTTCAACTTTTGGGGAAACAAGTAAGATATGAATAATTTTTGCGGACTTTTTTTTAAAATGTATTCATAAGTAATGTAATTGAATGGATTCATATTATCATAGTGCTGTAAGTCTGAAGAAGTTTTTCAATTAAACGGTATGCGTTTTTAAATTCAGTTCCTTTATTTTTGTGCGGGTAAGTGGATGGGCGGCGACGGAATGATAGCTGTTTCATGATGTCTTCGACTATTTTATCTAACCGTCCAGTCACTCTATGTAATTCCAGAGGATTCATTAATATCCTTCTGATTGACAAATACATATTAATTTCTGTTCTTTCTCTGAATGTTCTTGTTTTTAAAGTTTTCGTCTCTTCTGTCACATTTCCTATACCTCAAACATCCATTTCTGAATTAATTTATTTTTGAAGATGGCTGTCTTCTTGGTTGTTGCGCCGTGTAGTCTGGTAGAAGTTTACCGATGTTTCAGAGAGGTCCTTTCTACCTCAATCATTAGGACGATCGAAAAGACCTCTGAAACGTCGGTAAACTTCTACCAGACTACACGGCGCAACAACCAAGAAGACAGCCATCTTCAAACTCGCTGCCGTGAATAACTCGAATCGTACAGAATTTATATCTAGTTACCTGTACTGGATAATATTTCCGTGTACTTTATACCAAGAACAGAAACATTTAATTACTATTATTGCGTCTAGATCTGTCAGTCTGTATATCTAAATTAATCCATAAACAGGTCTGAACAAACTAATTCGTTTTCTCTTCCTTGGCATGTGAAACATTTAGACCGACGAGTGAAAAATGTTTATTTTTTTATTAATATTCTCGCCTTTTTATTTATCCAGAAATATCAAACAGTAAATTTGTAACTGGAATGAGAGTGATGGTCTTTGTCAACTCGACACCAAAGTGTTTGAATATTTCAATTTAGGGAAAAGTTAAGAGCGAAATACAATAGATCGGTTCATGAGATCTGAGGTTCTCACGACGGTGAAGATATCGATGTTGGTCTTCTGGGTAACAACGCTGTGTGAATGTGAAGATAGATATTAACGTTTTGGAAGAACACGCTGTCTCCATCTTCAGCCGTGAACGAAACGTTGGTATTTATCTACGGAGGATAAAAGTTTAAAGGTGTCTTAAAGAAACGTGGCGTACGCGGATTGGATTCATTTGGCGTTGTATAAGGGCCATTGACTCATGATCACGTCCTGAAATATTATGTTCAGTAAAATGTAGGGAATTTCTTGGCCAGATGTTCGTCTGTCAGATTCTCAAGGAGAACTCTACTCATGGAATTAGAGTTTAGTTAAAATTTTGTGCTTACATAAAAATTATCTGTGTAATATTTTAATGATTCTATGACAGACAGTGCTTTCTGTACAGGTGGTTCTAATTTCTGTTTCTGAATATTTTTGTTTCCTGTTTGCATGTATGAGTTTAATGTTTTTATGTTCTGACTTTTTGACGTGAAAACGTCTTTAAAATCGATGCCGGTGTAGGGAGGCAATCGCGCCCAAATGAGCGACAGTTTCTGTCGAAGTAATTTCAAACTTCAATAACTCGGCTAAAACAGACATAGCGCCGCCATCTTAGTCTCGTTTTAAAGAGGAAGGATGAACGTTTGTGCCAGTACCACTCCGACATTCGTGGCGGCCGGACGTCGCGAACTGCGCACGCGCAAAGTGAACCCACGATTTTCGACTTTCCGGATTCGACACGTGTCCATAAACGGGATCATATCTCAGAGACTAATTATCCTATCCGAGTGAACCAAGTGTTGTTTTGAAAAGGTGTGTATATGTTAAAACTCATCCTGGCCTCCAAGTGTGTATCTCAAAAACGTAAAAAGATACGAGGCTGTGAATTTGAAAAAGTTTGAAAATTTTCCGATTTTCTTAAAATGTCGCGATATATGAGGGCAAAGTAAAACCAGAATTACAAAAATCGGGCACGAATGCGTAGAGCACAACATTCCAAAGAGAATGACACCAAAAACGGCGGTCCCGGACCCAAAACCAATGCGCAGTAATGCCGCGAATATAGGCAACGTACAACTCAGGCGGCATCTGACGAGCCTGGGTCAAGTATGGATGTGTACCAATTAAGAAATAATCATTTATAAAAATGATTATATTTACAATATCCCTAAGTTAAACTATTAATTATTAACTAATATTTTCGTTAAGAAAAAATAATATAATAGAACATTTATGAATTTTTTCTTCATATGTAATAGAAAGGTATAGTTCGATAGATGAAATTTTGTTTAATTTAAATATACTATACACGATTGAGTTTTCATCAAAATAACTGCGGCAGTGTCCGACCCTGCCTATTAATTTTTTAAATCTATGATTAAAATGCACTTCTTCTAATGTCGTTTATTTACATTTCAGAATACTACCGCCTTCTATATATCAGTTTTCCTTTCATTGGTAAATTCTCTTGTTTTTTTGTTCCTCTATTTTGTTTTCATTCATTTCGATTTTGTAAACTGTATCCTGTACACCGAATACTATTTTCTGTGTTATTTATTCAGCCCTCTCTGCATCTTCAGATTTCATTTTATGCTGTACATGTTCGTCCGTTCTTTTCTTTTTATTTTAATAGTTTCTCAGGATGTGAGTTTTTTCTCTAAGCCCATGTTCTGTACTCCTTTTGTCTTTATACCTTGATTACTTTCCTTTAGTAAATCTTCTATCGGCTCTCAGTGTACGTTATTTTCCGATTGAATTTATTGTACGTCTGGTTCTCTTCTTTTTCCTCAATCTACACCGTGTGGACTGAGGATTTGAACGTACGTGTCTTTTTTTGCGTTTTAGGTCCATCTCCGTATATTCTTACATAATACATGTTCCGGCTCAACCCTTGATGTTCTCCGCTCGAATATTTTCTTATAAATACTCCCACTTAATATGCCACTGTCTTGTCATTTTTCAGAAGTCTAATTTTTTGTTCGCACTTATACTCATTCTTCAGTTCCCCGTCCTACCTTAAACATTCTCTCCTTCCTGTATTTACATCTGATGACTTGTCTCTAACACACTTTTTCTCCTTTATTTTCCCCCTCCCCTCACTGCCCACGAATCTTATATTCTGTGGTTATATTTTTTATCCTTTTCCTTTCATTCCCTGGCACTATTTTCTTGTATTATTTTCGCTACTTCCCGCCCTCTTCAGTCGCCGGAATTTTACTCACAGCCGGTCCCACCTTTGTTTTATCAGGGCAGACAAGATATGCTTGAGGCCTATAATTAGCTCTGTATCCATAGTGGCGTAAGCGCTAACGAACTCTTCCAGTGTCACGCGATGCGATCTTCACGTGTTAACACTCGTTAATTATAGATATATCTCAGCCTAGGAACGAAAATTATTCCGCCATGATTCCAGGTTCAGTATGTTGTGGCGTCTTTAGTAGCTGCAGTAATTAGCTAAACGTGATGGTAGGCAGTGATCCTCGAATATGCGGCTCAGCCGATCAAATAGTTTACTACTTTCGTGAAACCGGTGGTTTTACCGCCATGTTTATGAGGATCCACCGCTGGACAGATGAATTCAGTCTACACACTTGTGCTTTAAAGTAACATTTAATGTTATCCTCTATTGGTACTTATGTCGCGTATGTGATTTCTTCACTTAAGTTCCCCAGACCAAAATTGTATTTGTATCAAATCATCTCCATTTTTTCACTTAAACAATTTATAACATTTAGTTTATTAGAGGCGGAACCAAATTGGAAAGTTTCATAAACGCATCAATAATCTTTCAAGATTGTGAAATGGATAAATAAAATAAATATAATTGCCAGATTTTTTTAATTTTAGTGATTTCTTAAGAAACATTGAAACTTTCATAAACAAGAATCATTGTCTGGGCGGATTGTCAACGTAACGTTTAACACACAACAGGATGCATACCTTAAAACTTTCCAAATTATTTTGATAATTTATATAATAGAAGGTAGATCTTAATCATGGTTCAGTGTCCTTGCTGATCACCTCATAGCCACACAGTTAGTTAAGTAATCCTGCCTTTTCTGGAACCGAAGCTTCATTTGATGTTCACAAGAGCCGGTGTAATCCATTCCATATTTCACACCTTTATAATCTGAATATTAACTTCTAAAATCGATTAAATCGATAATTCGATGTTTATAAGTTAGTAATACGAGGAGTTAGTTTATTTGAACAATGCACACTAGTAGGCTGGATCATTCGACCCAGAACAGACGCACTAATACAACAGTTAACTGGCTTTTTATAACTCTAATTTACTTGGTGCACCCCTGTAGTTGACGAGTGTTTGAGGAGGACCAGTTTCTCGTTGCCAGACGTAGTATCGACCGACTTCCGCTAAGTAATTGAATATTATTTCTCCCCGTTGCTGGGCTGTAGGCAAGGTTCTGTTTTCCATAGTGTTGCTGCATGCTCAGTAGAGGTGAAATCAGATTAACTTGACTTTGGCAATACATTTACGTGTCTGTCGGCAAATATTTGTAAAGTCCAGGAACTTGCTTCACGAAGTTTGATTTTCAAATTTGTTTATTACCCTCACCTTTGTTTAATAACACAAACGTTTATGAAGCAGAAGCCAATTTCTTCCTCATTTCTTGATCAGTTTTCGGTTACATCCCAGAGGAACGAGTAAACATTCCATCCGCTAGAGACCAGGAGTTTCGCCTTGAACTATAAACAAATTAAGGGTTAACACAATGACTAGCTTAACGCTCTATACGCTTCCCGAACTAAATATATGCTAATGATACAGATATTGGCTGATAATTCCTGGAAATGGGGGAAAAAAAAGACATGAACAATTTTGTTAACTCACCTCGCTGAACAAGACCACACGTTCCTCAGATGAGTTCTTGGGAAGACAGTATTCAATGAAAAATTTGAATTATGTTAGATATCTCAGGCTTAGATCCAACTGCAGCGTTGTCTGGTGAAAATATTTAAATTTCTTGAAACATAATTTCTTTATGTAGTGTTTTAATAAGCCGTTTTGTCGATCAGTTGGTTAAGAAATTGGCTTTTATGGATATATTTGTGCGTGTTTGCATTTATTTATTTATTTATTTATTTATTTATTATGGATGGTAACTCCCTGGTCATTTTCTCCCACCGTCTGTATTACATATTTAATAATTTATACTGCCTATGTCTCTAAACAAAATTGTTACTCTAAACCCCTTACCAATAGTTTTCATAAACAAACAGAATTTACTGTAATATCTAATTAGAAAAATAAAATAAATGTGATAGTTTGACTATTTATGCAAGAATAATGCTGGTGCCTTTATAGGATTTGAGATTTTCACATCGGTGAGTTTTAAGATGGCTGTTTTCTGGGTTGTTGCGTCGTGTAGTCTTATAGAAGTTTTCAGACGTTCCAGAGGTCATTGCGATCGCCCTGATGATGGAGGCAGCAAGGACCTCTGAAAAGTCGGTAAACTTCTACCAGACTACACACCGCAACAACCCAGAGGACAGCCATCTCCTGATGCTTTCAGATCAGATTATGAATGCATTAATTAATATTCGATTTCCATAAATTTTTTACATTTACACGACGCTTTTTACTGCTACATTTTCCGCATGAGTTCACCTAGTCAGCATTACAGATATTCTCCAAAATATAAAAGTAGTCATACCATGTAATTTTCATAGTTTTCTTGCAATTAGTTTGATTGGGCTTTCTGTAACTGCAACCGCATGTTGTGCTTGGAACCAGTAACACACTTCTCATTCCTCCCGTTAATTTCAACTCCTTTGACACTCCGTTTCTGATCTAAGTGAAGCATAACCGCCCTAAAGTTGTGTTCGGAAGCAAGTTAATTATTTCGCGGAAACATGAACATGGGTCACTGCGTTAAAGCAAGATGTATTTGCGCATGCGTGTTATGTTTGTCAACCTCACTCCTAACATCCTACATTGTGTATACAAGGAAATTAACTGTCCCTGTTAGGTTGTATTTTCTGGTAAGAAGTAATAGTAGAAAAAACTTTACCCCTAAACCAGCCCTTAAAGTAATTTCTTATATGGGCTACGTCTAGAAGGAAATTAACCCCCCCCCCCTGCTTTATTTGTAGTCTGAGAACAAATTAGGGATGAAGTAAATGTACTCTTAGTCTCTATCAGGTTTCATGTTGCAGGAAATTAACCATTTGTACATCTAAAGTAAATAAACTTGTATTCGTAAGCAAGAAAATAACTTCATTAGTTCCAGGAACGCAGCCCCCGTAGTGCAAGCCTCGATAGGTATAAGATTTGAAGTAGACACCATACATTTGTTACGTGGTAAGTAGATTGGATACGTAATAATGCTATTAATTTCAGAGGTTGTTTAGTATTGACTGACTTGACATTAGTGAAGATTAAGCTATGGTAAAGTGTAGATTTATCGCTTGTGGAAGCGTACTGGAAGAGATCATGATAGTAAGATTGAGATCAATGTGGATGTGATAGGCTTGGCGTGTAGCACGTAAGGAGGAGATAACAAACGTATTAAAAGTGTAGTTGGGAAATCTGAAAGGAAGAATATATTTGAGATAGGAGCGTGCAAATTGAATAATAACATTTAAATGTGTCCTAAATAAATAGGATATGGGCCAGATTCTGTTGACTCTGGAAATGTTCCAGAAAAAGCACTTTGTGAAGAAAATAATGAAACTTCGAGTTTCGTAATATATGGTAATTTCTTTACCAGGCGACAGACTGTCACCTTATCTGAGAAAACGTTTCACAAAAGGCAGTTCTATTATGTTTTAAGATATTATATCGGTGTTGGTGTGGAGAAACTGAGTATTAATCACAAACATTATGAGAGTCCCAGCAACTGATATAGATTCGAACTGTGTACCTTGTAAATCGACTCTATAGCGTTGCCCCTACAGTAATATATTCATTGTATGTTGAATAATAATTGATTTACTTCAGCATAATATGAGACAATGAGGTAGACATGATTTTATTTCTCGTTCGCGTCACGTTTCTCGTGGTATGCGATTAAATGTCAGTAATTGGATTGAAGCCTTAAGACACTTGATTTGAAAAATATCTTTTCCGTATTTTGATAAGGTTTCGGTTGCGAGAGTACTCTTGCTGCTGAGGAGTGCTGTGGGGGCTGTAATTTTCAGAGCTGTGAAACCTGTTACTGCAGCAAAATATGTATTTGTACTTATAACGATATTATGCTCTGTCTGCTGAATAACTGTAAAGTTATGGGATTTGAGGTTTTCGCGGTAGTGAGTCTGAAGACGTCTGTGTTCTGGGTTGTTGCGCTGTGTAGTCTGGTAGAAGTTTATCAGCGTTTCAGAGGTTCTTGCTGCCTCCACCATCAGGGCAATGGTGATGGATGCAGCAAGGATCTCTAAATCGTCGGTGAACTTCTACCAGACTGCACAGCGCAACAACCCAGAACACAGACGTCTTCAATTGTAATGTTACTTAACAATTAAAAAAATTACAGTTCTGGTTTTGACGTGGAAACGTCTTTAAAATCGATGCTGGGTGTGGGGAGGCAATCGCGCCCAAATGAGCGACAGTTTCTGTCGAAGTAATTTCAAAACTTCAATAACTCGGTTAAAAATAGACATAGCGCCGCCATCTTAGTCTCGTTTTAAAGAAGAAGGATGAACGTTTGTGCCAGTACCGCTCCGACATTCGTGGCGGCCGGATGTCGCGAACTGCGCACGCGCAAAGTGAACCCACGATTTTCGACTTTCCGGATTCGACACGTGTCCATAAACGGGATCATATCTCAGAGACTAATTATCCGATCCGAGTGAACCAAGTGTTGTTTTGAAGAGGTGTGTATATGTTACAACTCATCCTGGCCTCCAAGTGTGTATCTCAAAAACGTAAAAAGATACGAGGCTGTGAATTTGAAAACGTTTGAAAATTTCCCGATTTTCTTAAAATGTCGCGATATATGAGGGCAAAGTAAAACCAGAATTACAAAAATCGGACACGAATGCGTAGAGCACAAAATTCCAAAGAGAATGACACCGAAAACGGCGGTCCCGGACCCAAAACCAACGCGCAGTACTGCCGCGAATATAGGCAACGTACAACTCAGGCGGCATCTGACGAGCCTGGGTCAAATATAGATTTGCCACTTGCAAGGGGTATTCAAATAATTTCAAAGCCATATATATCCTACTTCTCATACCACTACCCTGTATTCAATAAATGTAAGTTGCAAATGAATTAAACGATTCAAAACAAAAATTTTGTTTAATTTCAATATACTATACACGATTGACGTTTTCACGAAAATAACTTCGGCAGTGTCCGACACTGCCTATCAATTTTTTTAAGACAGAAAAGATAAATTTGTAATACTAAATGAGATAGTAAAGTCTGAAGGTCATTTGCAAGTGTTTATAGAATAACAGATGACCGGTACAGCACGCTTAAAATACAAAATTCATCAAACGTTTAGCCTCAAAACCTTTTGGTAAGACTATTTTTTGTACATATTCTTTCGTGTGAAGATGATACTAAAATATATAAGACTGGTTTCTAAGTTTTCATGGTAATTCTTTGTTTCTGCTGATCCTGTTTTTGGGTGGTGGCACCTAAGTTGGTATGGAAGTCGGCGGCTGGTAGGCGATCTTTTTCTCATTTTATCCGTTCTATCCCAACCTTCCTTCTAGAGGACTAAAAAGGCCTTTTTCTACGTTGCCCATACACAGTTCCGTTTTGCCTCCTTATCCCATAGCTGTGATTGGCCAGTCCCTCTCCATACATACATCCATCCATCCATTTAATACATATCTTACTTCCAATTAACCCATCTACTTACAGAGCACTCTTCACGTGAGCCTTGATAATAGAGACAGCACGTTCCACTGAAACGTCAGCAATGCCAGTAACCAAGAGCAGAAACAAAACAACTGAAATATGTAAAAGTTAAATAAATTTGAAGGTTTAGACTACATTCAGCTTATAAAGATGGGCAACAACTGTGGGGTACTGCTAACATAATGATGAATCAAAAATTTTCTTGGAGCCTATCTGAATAACTTTACATTTTTGGAGGTTATGTGCCACGAAGTTGGTAAAGTAATTAATATAATAAGTTTCTTTGACAACTAAATGAGAAATATTTGAATTGACATGCCTTCTAAAAATAGTTGCTTTGAAAAAATTCTTCTTACAAATTACACATAAAATAACTCTCTCCGAATGATTTAGGTTATACAATCTGAATTCTGTGTATAATTGTTCATGTAATTAACAAGCTTTTTCGCTTCTGAGAAGAATCGAATAGAAACGCTTTCACTAAGGCTGGAAACAGAGAATGTCTTTTACTACATTCTGTAAAATTTAGATGTGGAAACTTGTAAATCCTCCTCCATCAGCATACATATATCTCTCAATCTCTGTGTTTATGTTTCCTGGTGGGACTACTACAGTTTGTGGAACATTTGATTTTAGTAGTAAAAAAATCGTAAACGTTTATGGAATCTCAGGCAGAATATTCGAGAACTTTATTCCACTGTTTTGGTGGACGTTTTAGAAGTGAAACAGAATAGACCCTATAGAATGTATAAAAGTTTTATTTTGCTCGGTATAACTCAGAAAATGGTCAAGATTCGTTAAAAGCCTAGCTACAAATTTTCTCTTCGTCACCACATCCAGGCTGACTTGGAATCTACACAGCATCCTGTACAACGATTACAACTGTTAACTTTTTTAAATAGGTTAAATCAGCAGAACCGTGAAGTTGATAATTCATTGCCACCTGATGCCCTACTGTTCAAATAGGAACTACTAATTTCGGTTTTCGTTGTTTCGTAACATGTACACACACGAACTATGAGAACATGTCCATTATTTTTCCCGTTTGAGTTACCCCTTATTTTCATATTTCTATTGAAACTAATACCAGACCTAGCCCTCACATCACAAACATCAATTAAAGTTGCTCAATTTGATTAATCAACTAGGCCTAAGTAATTACATTGACACATTGATAATTGGACTTACTTGGTCAGTCCGTTCTTGCTGTTATGAAACCAGGTGTGCATTACCGCCTTCACAAAAGCTTTCCACCAATCCCCTGTCGTGAGGTAGTTTAATCCTGTCTTTACCCTCACCACCTTTCCTGTAAATATTACGTATATTCAGATAAAATATAACGGGGCGACTTCCAAGGAAATTGAAAAATCAGTGCTCATGAGACTAGAATCTGAACCGACCAATGAGCTCAAGTCTTGAAAATAATACTGATGACGATGTTCCCGTCTATGTCTAGGTCTCCCAAGTAGACTCTTACCTTCAGTAAATTACAATTTACTATGCATCTCATCTCACATACGTCAGTTTCATGATTTGCACATCTCATCTTTCTTGACTCGTTCATATTAACAATATTTGTTGAAGATTACAAATTATAAGTCTAATTTTTTTTCCATTTTCGTTGTCTTCCTGTCACTTCATAATCCTCTGGAACAAATATAACGTAACAAATATTTTCGACACTGAAGTGGGTTGTTTGTCCCCACGACATCGTGCATTCATTGGTTCGTGAAGAGAATACAGAATACGTATATAGAAGGCAACTGCAAATGTACTAAATAAGTAGTCGCAGACAACCGACAAGTTGTGGTTGTCTTTTGAATAGAGCGAAGGAATAAAAACCCCTCGCCTCTTTCCGTAAGAGATTACTATGGTACGAAATCTGACAGAGGGCCACAACGGATGCCTTATCGCAACCTAAGCAATGGGAAATTTGTTAATATTTAGGACGAAAATTGTGTAACAAACAAAATATCAGGTATTGTATGAAGGCTTCTTTCAGTGACCGTTTGAAATTATGTACCACATCAAAACGCTGTTACCTTAGAGGAGGCACGGAGCGTGAAACGTCATTTAAAGCGAACCGCCCCTAGTATCCATAAAAATTAAAGGTTGACCAAGCGGAAGTAGGAAAGAACCACCCTTCGGATTTTACAACCCCGCCCAGCCAACTTCCCGGATGTTGCGTGCCTAACAGAGTTAACTAACTTTTAATAAGGATACGACTTAAATGAAATTTACCGTGCAGAAAATACAATTTTATCAAGTCTAAAAATAAAATGCAAAACTTGTTGAAATACAGAGGAACCCTAGGTTTTGGGTCTCCTTTTTGAGGTACGCTGAAAAAAGAATTAAACCTCTGAGGAAATGTAACTCACTAAATACAAGCTATTGCTTCATTCCAGGATATAAAATGTTACATATTAAGTACTAAATAGAGTCCTGACTTCAGCGGAATGTATATCTGATCCTGTGAACCAAAAATGTGTAAAATTTCCTTAATAATCGCTAACTTTTTAATACAAAAACAGCAATATAAACAGTATTGTATCATACTCTTGTCCCCTTGAAAACTTAGCGGTGTTAACTTTATGTTCAAATAGCATGTAGTTTTGTTCTGTGCTTTGCTTCGTAGACCTTACGAAAGAAGGAACTATCCCATACCCAGTCCAAAAACGAATCTTTCATAACATGTGCGTTGAAGAATAAGTAATAGTTTGAGAGCCTGATTAATTCTAGAATTGTTTAATGACGCTGTCTGTTATATGGATTGTGTACGGGCTAAAGGAAGGGCTGGTGAATAAAGTATGAATTGAACACGAAGTAGAAGTAAATGGTCCACAACTATTTTAAGATATTTTGCTATTTACATGCAGAAACCGAGAAAACATGCGGAATGGCTAGTCTGTGAGTCAAGATTTAATCTCAGGTTATCCCTAATACGAAGGTGGGTCGTTAATTATTTACATTTGCTTTCGATTATGCTTATGCAACATTGCACTCCTTCGTAACACGTAGACCTATCAAAATACGAATACGTATTAAGTGCAGAAATAGGTCTGTCAGATTCAGTGGCTTCATTGATGGAAACATTTTGTAAAGTTCTGAAGTTGTCCTACAAATTTTTCATTTGTAAGTTGTTTAGTCTAAATATCCATTTTCTACAGATAAGTTTTTACTGCTGTTATTAATAGCCACTTTATCAGAAAAGCCAACCTACTGTAATGGTAACGTTTTATTATTATTTCGAATATTATGTGCATTTTTCTCTGTCATTTTTTATATGGACGATAGTGATCAGACAAGCGCCATACACATATCTTCCTTCGTCATATAACTGATTCGTTCTTTCTTGTTTATTTTCCTTTTAACCCTTCTGTTGAAGTGGTTCTAGGACGACAAGTTTCTTTTCTTTTGGACTATGCTATGAAGTTAAAATACTATTGAAATAAATTGTTACAGACCATCTTTGTATTTTTAATTAGTATGAGTTACTCGTCGCCCGGATGGTGGAGGAAGCTAGGACCTTTGAAACGTTTACCAGATAACGTGGCGTTGCAACTCGCAAATCCTAATCATTCTGTGTTTGTTACATAAAACGAGTGTCGATGTTATATGTTAGGAAGGGAATACCAATGGGAACACAACACAAATCAGATTAATTTATAATATATCACATTGATGAAAACTGAAGTTTTGATAGATTTTTCGCTAGTAGTAAAACGGTAATTTTAATTCAAAATTGCACCCAAAATCGTTTTAAAACAAATGTAAAACGAAGACCTCATTATTTCCTTTCCTTTCCTTTCCTTTCCTTTCCTTTCTTTGTTACATTTTTCTGTAAGGGTATTATATTCTACTTCCTTTATGTAGTATGTCAAATTACGTCGTAACTGAACACTGCCAAGAATTTAAAACGATGTTCACTTGATACCCAAGTGTTGTTATGCCTATTTGTTTACATTAAAAAACGAGATACTGCTTGCTGCAGTTATACCTTTAAAAAGCAAACAACAGGAAGGTTTGTCTTTATTTTTGAGGTACAAAAATGTAGAAAAGAAATTTGATCTGTTTCTCAAAATATTTAACTAAATTTTGTGTTGCTTTATGCAGGCTATGCTTATGTAAAGGATCGGGAAAGAAACACAATATAACTAAAAAAGGAAAGCAAGTGAGGGAGAAGTCCTGAGTGAGTTATTTACTCTCCCAATTTGTATATTCTTCTCTCCCCATTTGTGTCTTTATTCCGTTCTCTCGTGCTTCGTGTCTCATAGGTTCTTCACTGCCTTCTATCGCCCACTCCGTTACGCTGTATCAGGCAGACTGTCAGGTAATCTTTTCTTCCGTACCTCATCTCCTCCCAGGCTTCTCCTATCACCATCTTTCCACCATCTCTAGTCTCGTCCACAACATTTGTCTGCCAGTTTCTGACATCTTTTCTTGTATTCCTCTACGCTCTTTCTTTCCATTACAAGAGGATTCACACCCCCCCCCCCATGTATGGACTCCTTTTTTATCATTTCTTTGTAACTCTTGGAACATTAATCAGTACATTTAGACACAGGAAAAATATTTGATCGTCAGAATGAGCGTGTGACTTACAGTTCTAAAGATCGTACAGATATTTCACTGTAGCTTACCTTCCTATTGCCATAAATTATGTTAATGAGGTTGTCTTCAGTACCAACTCTCTGTATTGTACAGAGTCCTTGAGCGGTTGTTAGGAATTTAACAATAAATTTCTTGCTTTCTTGAAATCAGGAATTTTATAAACATATTTACAGAAACCATCGATTACAATTTACTCTGAGTCAATTTAAATCTGTCGCTACCTTCTACACTCCCTCAAAGATCTGTTTTAATATTATCTTCCCATATAAGCCTCGGTTTTCCAATTGGTCTCTTTCATAGAAGTTTTTTCCAATCAATATGTATGCATATCTGATTTCCTTAATTCGTACCATGTGCCGGATCAATCTCGTATTTTTTTATTTACTTAAACTAGAAATATTATTTCAAGAGTAGGGCCTATAAATTATAAATCTAATCATTGTATAATTTTCTGTAAATTTGTATTACAAGACTTTTCTGTTTTCCCCCAATTTATTTTCTCACACGTTCCTTATTGTCAGTATATTCTCCTTCGTTTCATTTCTCCGTTGACTTCTTCAGGATAAAGATAAGATGTTCGTTACATTTCCCTGGACCAACTTTATAAGCCAAATGTTTTACCAGACTGTACTACAGAGAGAAGCTATCAACGACAAACCTTCCTTATCAGTTCTTATCGGTCCGTCATAAATTATGTTAAATTAAAATATATTTACTTATAAATATACCGTATTGGCTTACTTAGTTGCCAACATTTGAGGCGACACATCATTACACGTACTGGACTCGAGGATCCATCTTCTTGTAATTCACTGGGCCAAAAGAAAGTATAGTTTGCCGGGCAAGGGATTGAAAGCAAATAATATCGCTGTTAAACTGAGAAGTCTGCGACTGGTTACGTCTGTGGGAGATCAAAGTATGAAAAGAAACGAAGTTACCGCGTCAGGAGTATTAAATTACTTCTACATCATTTTGTTGTTCGTCTTTTAATCTTGTCAGGCAAGTTTATCCTACAAGAATTTAAGTTTTCATTCTGATGGTGATAAATTGCAGAGAACTTCCTATATCCTTAAAGATAATGTTACAGAACTATGTGGAATTGGAAAGAATACTATAATTTCTTCTTGAGTTTTTGACTTTTAAGTTTTTTCCTAAATTGAGAAAACGCCACACCGTGTATAGCCGCAAACACGTTTTCAACTATATATCAATTATTTTAACGATGACGTATTTTATTATTGTTAAATATATCTTACTTTTATGTTGTGTTTCTCGGAAACGTCGGAATGTTTTTCCTTCCTACATGCTGCCACAGTTAAATTTCAATTACTCTCCATATTGTTCATGTTGCATGGGTCACTTATCACCATGGCATGGCGTATCCTCAGGTCGGAATGCCTCGATATATGAAAGGTAGCTTTACATACATTAAATAAGCAGTCCATTCAGCCAGCGAGGATTTGACCTCTAGCTTAGGTGTTAGAAGGGAGCTAATAATTCCCCCACAGCAAACGCATTTTACGAAATGTTATATAGTAAATAGTGCTCTTGTGAACACAGTGATAACGTTCGTGTTCCATAAAATGCAGTTAATTCATTGGCTAGCTGAGCATTCTGCTTGTCACGAAGGTCACTGAGTTTGTTAGTTAATTGGTAAGTTATCTTATTGTTCTGGCGGATAGGTCAGGGAGATTGATTATTTAATCTGTCTTTTTCCATCTTTTTTTTCTCTTGTGCCGTCTCTTCCTTACTCCGGTTTTTTCCTCGTTTATTTTCTGTTTATTTTTTATTTTATTATTTTTTATAAAGGCGAACGCAGGATATTCAATTGTCTGTTGGGCCCAAGGCCCTTCTTGTTGTGCTTGAATATTAAATAAATTCAGGAATAAAACATCCTGAAAAGAAGCAGTGTTTATCGTTAGTGGGGCAGATGGTTTTTTTCTCATGTCAATACAAAACCGAATACTAAACATCGACTGAGATTTCCCGTGATATATCATTGTGGTCTGTCTGATATCTTCATGGATAATGGTAACAGTAGCCTTCAGACATAACTTATGGAGCCCGTGTTCCATTTAAATCATCCATCCATGTTGAAATTATGGAATAATTTAAAATTCGTGGTTACATCATTCGAGTGACCCATATTTCTACACAAATGTCACTATTATATGTTTGCAAGGACCAGTCATTGGGCCTAAGCCTCTGTCAGTTTAATTATATTCACAACTCGAGCGCAATGCCCTAAAAATCCGTTTTAATGTTATTTTTCCATCTGCTTATAGATTTCCCAACCAGTATTTTACGTCAAGTTTCCACAAAAAATATTTAACAAATTTCCTGTTATACTATTCTTTCTGCATGCCACACCCATCTCATCATCCTTCATTCGATCAGTCTAAAAATATTTAGGTAAAATTACAAATTGTGAAGCTCTTATCAGTTCGATTTTACACACCCTCAATCTGTATTCCAGTCCCTCTTTAAGAGATAGGGAGATAAAAAATTCTGAACGTGACTGTTTCCTATTACAGTGTTTTTATAAATGCTGTACAAAATCAAACAAGCATCTGTCTCTTTGCCGGTTAATGCACAGCATGCACTGCGATAGCCGTAAATTCATCTCCAAGTGCTTGAAAGAAGAACGTAATAAGAGACTTTAGCAGGTTATGCGGGATTGCGTAAAGTAAAAAAAAAGAAGAAGAAGATACTGAACATTGCTTTGTGTAGTTGACTTAACGTGCAGATATTTCAGGATGAGTGGTTAACTTTATTAAACAGAATTAAGGATTCTTAATGTATCATCCATTCACTGATATTTCAGCGGGAGGTAAAAAATGAAACGGGTGTATTCTAAGCATACTAGCTGTCAAGTGTAGACTTTACTGCTAGAAGACTAGCAAATATAGTCTCAGATGTTGGTGATGGCCTTCTGAGTCGTAACGCCGTGTGGTCTTGCAGGTAGATACCAACGTTTCGGTGGAATATACTGTCCCCATCTTGGCGGCTGGGATTCTACCGCAGTGACGATAGAGACAGTGCGTTCCTCCAAAAATTTGGCATCCACCTACAAGCCCACGACCCAAAAGGCTGACATCGTCATCACATTCGTGAGAACATCATCACTTGTAGTCTGATAAAAGATCGTGAAATACTAAGATAAAGTATATACAGGCATACCTCGGAGATATTGCGGTTTCTGTTCCAGACCACCACAATAAAGCGAGTCACACGAATTTTTTGGTTTTCCAGTGCATATAAAAGTTATGTTTACACTATACTGTAGTCTATTAACTGTGAAATATCATTATACCTAAAAAAAATAATGCGAGAACATTGCGAGAATTATCAAAATGTGACACAGAGACACGGAGTGAGCACATGCTATTGGAAAAATGACACCGATAGACAGGGTTGCCACAAACTTTTAATTTGTAAAGAAAAACCGCAATATCTGCGAAGCGCAATAAGATGAGGTATGCTTGTGGTCGTGTACCTTCCGTTGTACACGTAATAAGTGTTACTAACAACATACAAGCTTTTTAAATTTTATATTGCGTGAACTGACTTAAATTAAAGGACATCAAAATTTACTTTACTTCAAACATAAAAATCAAAGATTTTAATTGACACATGAGTTTAGATGAAAGCTGGAAGTCCTTCCACAAAGAGTATACGATATAAAGTAATTTTAGTTACACAAATATGAGGCTATTCTCGGGTTTCGAGTTTTGCTGCCTGCGATTCATCTCCACTAATGATAATGATGATTCCCCTGTAATAAAGGCAGATTGATGATGAGACCAGAGGCTAGGCCTTGTGAAAGGCAAGTGGTGTAAGACCGTCTAAATACTACAATGGCTATTGTTTGGCTTTAATACATAGAAAAGGAGGCATTTATGTGGAGGCCTCTGTGGGTCTACGATTCATACGCATAGAGCCTGCATACGCTCATGCAAACATCCTCTGAGTTGACATCTGCGTATAGAAATTTTTTCTGCAACTAGAACAACCGCTCCTTCGGAGCGCTTGCTCTAGAGTCCTTGTCGTTCTCTCTCGAAAATTTCGCGTTTTTCGTCTGTCGGTTTCTGTTGATATTTAATACTTCGTTTTTCAGCGTGTTTTTTTACGTGTGTTGTTAATATGATCTCTTTTATCAATGTAAGTCTTCTTTCGCTTTTCTTTATTTGTTAAATAAGTCTGATGTTGTAGTTATTTACGTCGCTGTTCAGAGCTCAACTGTTCTTCGTCAGTCAACGTATCTTCTGTTAACTCTCTTATTGATATGTTACTTCATGATGGCCCTTGCGTGTCACAAAAGACGTAAGAAAGGGGTGAGACATATAAATAGTTGCGGGAAGTGCAACAATAAGCTCTGATGTCAGTAGCAAAACGTACTGACAGAGTAGCAACACATTTGACGGAAAATGTCATGGCTGTATAATGAATTCTTCTCCAGCTACACGCCATATCAGGCGGTTTAATGGAGAAAACACCAGCGTCTCAAAATACATCTTTGTCCCTGTCCTCAGGGTACTGAAGTTGTAGGAGACGGTTCTCAGAACGTTGGTGTTTTCGCCATTAAACCACGTGACTCAGCTGATAGCACTAGAAGAATTCAATATACTCAGTTGTCGTGAAAGCCTCCGCTCATATGTCATGGCTATAGTGAAGCCAGAACAGTCTGGCGTGTTGACCTGGTGCCTTTCTGAGTCCTGGGATGTCACACTGGCTCTTATTTGTAAAATTAGTGATGTCTCATATTGACAGTGTGTCCTAAGGGCAAGGGTGGTTGTGAGCCCTTGCATAAAATATTATACAGATAGTTTGTTCCTCTAAGGTGAGACGACTACATTCGGCTCTGGAGATTTGACGGAGAAAACTTCGAGGTGGGTGCGCATGCGTGTGGGGAGGTTTTGTCGGCTTAGAAGGGGGGCTGATTCGGGGAGACTTCTTCTCTTTTGTTAGAAATAGTGTAATTAACGACCCTGTGTGGCACGTATGTGTTGTAATGATGTTTCGAGTTTGTTAACCTGTATTAAGAAAGTAAATGGTTTTGTTTATAATTTTATACTCCTGTGTCCTCAAGTTTGTTTTCCTTAAGAGGGTGTTACACCCTTCTTCAGGGGCGTTGGCCAAGTGGACCAGCGACACATAGAACTGGAAATTCTCTCCCATTCAACTGTTGTTGAAAAGGGGAGAGTGGATCACACCTCTGGTCAATGTGGGCAAGTAGTTCACTGATACATTAAGGTCATATTTTTATTTAGCTTTCAAACTGTACAATGAAATTTGCTTAATAAAATTTGTCTTTTAAACAAAGAATTAATTCCAATTAATTTTATGAACACAGTAGTAGTAACAAAGTTATGTTTCAAACAAACATGGAAAATAAAAGTTGTCACTCATGATCCTAAATGCAGAATCGTGAGATAAATAATGGTTCTGACTTTTGTCAACACAGAACTAAAAATACGTGAATCTTTCTTCTTTATATAAATGCTGAACTCTCAAATTTCTCGGACATTATGCTTTATCCACCTCATAAAACTTTTAATTGCCTGAAGGCTTTAAGATAATCTTCCTCAACCTTTATCACTTTACTTTCCAGATCCCTCATTTTCTCAACAAGCCTCAGAGTGTTGCGTATTGCTAGTCTGTCCTTCTTCACTCGTCCTGTCCTTATCATCTGAATTACACCATGCTTCAGCCTGCATTCAGTACAATAAATGTAAATAAATTACTCTGAATAAACCAATGACAAGACTCCTCAGGTTGCAAGAAGTGTTTGCTGGCCATAAATTTAAGTTCACTGCTTGTTAGAAAATTATGGCTTTAGAGATATTTTTATAGGATACATAATACAAACAAAAAATTGGGTATTTCATTTGTCTTGCAAAGCAGGAATTTATTTTATGAAAAACAAACTCAAAACATTCTGACACTTAATCCGCATTCTTTCCTGAACACAATCCATTGCTTGTTAGAAACCAATTCATTTGTAGCATTTAAGTAGACCAACGTCTTTGAAATGAATTATACCTTGATCTGAATTTCAGGCTCTTTGGCACTTTGGTTTTGCCAGTAGGAGTTGAATATCACAAAAACTACGAGACACGTCTGGATCTGAGTGACTGATATACTAATAATTGCAAATCTTATTAAATGTACAGTTTTAAGAATTATGAATAAGACAAATGTCATACTGAGACAGCAAACACATTCCACTCTGTACAGTACCAGAACACACAAATTCTCTTAACAACATGGAGTGAAGGATTCCCAGCATTTGCTGGTCCAAGATAGTGAAGGGGACATTATTTAACGCTAGGAAACAAGAAAATTTAACACAGGAAGAAACATTCATGCTTCAGACACCACGGGAACAATAAATGTGGCGATGAAGCACGGACTTCAGAATATTCAATAATACTTTTAACTTACATTCTTCAGCTCTCGTGTTTGTGACCTTAATTTCTATTCTTCTATATCCAAGGCTACGAGATCTGCTCAGGCTTCTTCCACCAAACTCTTGCACCCAGAAGAATCTTTTTCCAATGACTCAACTTTCGCCTAACACATACAATAAACAATGATCCCATTATAAAATCTTAGATTAAATCTAAAATATTTTGGTTGTGTTGGGGAAAGGGTACTAGTAAATACTGTATTTATAAGAAATTTTCTAAAAAATGATGTTGCTAAGCTCTGGCCCATTCGCAGACAAGAGATAATAATAAAATGAAAGGGACTGTGGATGCATTTATTTTGTGATTTTTGTGTCACATGTACACGACTACTTAGAATTTCAGTCTGTAAAGCAATACTGTGCGTGTTTAATGAAGTTTTATGCATCTGGTCATCGGCCATAAAATTATGTTTTCATATTTCTTTTAAGTTGTTATATTACCTGGTAAACTAACTGCACATAAAAAGCAAGTGACCACAAAAAAATAACACTTAACCTTCAGAGTGGAATACTCTTCCCTTAGCTGGAACAACTCTCTCTCTTCCATAGTTTGACCTTGGGTGGAAGAGGTCTCTCCTGGAGACTGCCGGCGCATATCAATTACTGAAAGAGAGAGAAACAAGTGGTATTTTACATAGGAACAAGATTTTCAGCAATTAATTTAGAACATTTTGAAGTGACAATTCTTGCAGAAAATGGTGTCCTTATAAAAAATTGTCATTTTAATTAAGCCTTAATTGACAAGAACAGAACATGAAAAATGATGGAATTGGAATATTACAGTGACATGAAAGAATCTGATATAATTAGTGTCTATTCAAACTTCCAACGCTGTGCTAGTATAAACCATGGCAACTACCCTCCTAAACTAGAAAAATTCATTGAACGTAATTACTTAACACTACAATTGCTTCCACTAGCCTTGTAGTTCTCTGCTATTCAATGGATACCATGGTTCCTTCTCCTGGAATAAATCAGCCAGGACATGAAGCTGATAACCCACCTCCTAGGAACGTGTGCTTAATTAAACAAACTTTATAATAATTTATAATAAAACCGACAGTAATAACAACCATTTATATTTTTATACCAGCAGTATTGTTCACATTTACATAACGTTGTATGTCATGCCTTCACTCAACATTGTTAACTTATATGTAATAAGAGATTAAAAATTGACCACGGTTCCGGAAAATCTGACGTAAATACGCAAACGCAGTAGCGTGAAGTGCGATGCGCCTTTATTTGTATAAATAAATGTTTGTAGAACCTAAACCGTTTGCGATATGTAAAATCTGAAAACAGATATGGAAAGCTTAAGAGGTAATACGTATTTCGTACGCAATATGTCCCGATCCATCTCTTACGGTTTTCGAGAGGCGGGCGCTTAACCCGCCAGATGCATTGAAAATTGTGCACATTGGTTCATTAAAATTACAATAAATGTATAAACAATTATAACTACAACAAAAAACATTACAGATTCTTAAAGGTCTTTATTTACTGATCATTTTACATATAGGTTACATTACCCTTACTCTTACCATTCCTGAGTAATGAACATTTAAAGGTGACTCGGCTATGGCTAACGCTGTTTTGATGACGTCATTTCTTGACGACGACGGGGAATCACGTATTTTAGTATTAGAAAGAAGACAAATACGGGCAGAGAGTTTTTTCTGAACAGGTTTAGGCTTATTTCGTTTAAATATGTAAATGTTAGGTTTGCATGTAACATGTAATGCGCATGGCTAAACAGCCTCTTATGTGACGTCGTCTTATTTATACGCCGTAGTATAGCAATGATATATTTCCATCCGCTTTTATCCTCAGCACTAGATGAAAGTGAGTGGTTATCTTCACGTCCCGGCCCTCTTACCTCCGGGGGGACAATAATCTCTGCCCCTGAAGGGAATATAACATCGGTCGCCGTGAAATTATAAGTTACTGGTCTGTATATAATTTCAATGTGAAATACGTACATTTAATTCCATATACTATGAGAATCTTGTGTTTACAAACATGATTCTCCCATGCATAAATGATATTTTGTACGAGTGTCAGTTTTACCTCTCTGTCCTTTCGTTTAATTTTATTTCTTCTGTTTATTTCTTTCATTTCCTTCTGTTAGTTTACCCCTTCTCTTTGCGATATTTCTTATACCTTTCTGCGTTATGGCAGTGTTTTTCAATCGTCCTTATTTTATTTTTCGCACAAAAAATATAACACAAACAGCAAACGCAGATCTCTACCCTCCCCCTTCCATCACAAAACACAATCACACGTTCTTCTCTGGCGATGGACGTTTCAAAATAAGAAATAAGAGCACACAAAGAATAAACAGAAATCATATAGAGATATATAAATGTTTACATACAAATCTACAAGACATCTGCTTCCTTTCTCAGCCACTCTTCCGACCGATGAAACCAAATTTCCTCGTATGTACCAGAACCTCCCTTCTACCCCCAGCACGAATACTCATTTCTGCACACCTTGACGTTGTAGAGGTTTGTGGAATAACTAAGAATATTTTGAAGTATCTGTTACGTCGCTTTTCCTCGTTATGCAGTACCCAAATTGTTTAATGGCGCGTCTTGTTGTAGGCTTACTTTTTAACCCATCATCCGTGTCTATGCGCCTCTACCGTATTTTACCACTGTTTTAAATCTTATTTTGTATGATTTAATATATGTACTGCTGCCCTTTATTTAATTTATGTATGCGCCTAGGTATAGGCTAATGAAAATTAATTTCTGACTCTGCACAGTGTTACATCTATATTATGATTTGTGTACTTTCAACATTAAAGCTTATGAGATTTATATGAAATCGAAGATAACTGATTTAAAACTTTGTGTAGGTCTGCTCTTCTGAATACACTTTTCCACCTTTTCCCATTCGAAAAAACAGCCAAAATATATGGCGGTCAACTGAGAGATAATAAATTAACAGCAGAAATACTGGAGACACATTCTGTATGAAAAATCGTGGGGCAGGGAAAAGACACACTTAGCTAAACTGTTTTGTTAGTTTTCTTCGCTTGTGCTTTGACCTACATTTTTTAAATGTAATGTGACAAGTGTAGTCAATCATTTATTTATAGTGAAAAGAACCGAATCAAGTAACCTACATGAAAATAAATGTCTAATTCCATTGCCAAGAAGCATAATTCATCCGAATATCTCTTCCATAATAGCCATAACGTAATATATGATACCTGCATATGAAATTCACACACACAACATTGCAAATACATTTAAATTAATTAACTCGGACATTAATAATAATAATAATAATAATAATCATCATCATCATCATCATCATCATCATCACTGGACCAACTCCATCGTGATTGGTCCTTCAAACAGGCTATCTCGATTGAGTTTTTGTGTTGTCTTCCTCATCACTTCAAGTCAATGCTGGGATAGTTTCTTTAAAACAGGCCACGACGTTTCTTCCACGTCCTTTCTAGTTTATCATTCGCATTCATTTTACAATATTCCATTCATGCCCCGGCTACATTATTTCCAGGAAAAAGACCCCTGTTGGATAGGAGGCTTAGTGTATGCCACAGAAATCTGGCCATGGTGGCACACAAAGGAATCCGTACTCAGCCCGGGATTCGAATACCGTTCCTCCACGTCCAACCTGTGGCCAATAACTTTACTGAGCCATCTTGAACTTCATAGTAAATACAACATATTAATTGTTACTTTTCTGCGAATGGTTTTGAGACTTTCCAGATTTACCAGTAATTAACAGTAATTAAACATGAAATTTTTATTGTGTTATCTAATACTCCGAGAAACTTTATACTGTTCTGGGTTATATTTAAGAGCCTGTTATAGGTTCTATCTCTTTCGCGCCGTTTTCTATATGCTATTTGTAAGAGAGGATTAAAATCTAGTAGCATTAACATAGAGCGAACGCACCGAAATCGTTATGATTTACATAAATTTTCCAGCTTATTAGTATTAATCGGCTGCGTATTGCTAAGGTATCGTCTGTTCTCCCTGTATAGGTTTCATATGTCTATTCAGGTTAATTCTGTAATAGTGCCTTAAAATAGACCATTGCCGTTTCTGTTTCATAGTTTATGATTTGTAATCACATCATTCCTCATTCGGCATTATGCAACCATAGAAGTCAACACATTTTCGTTAAGTAAACCGGAAGTATGTATAATTTGTTCATGTACATTATATACATAGAGATTACATAAAATGTATTTACCGATGTTTGTTCTCTTCCTATTTTACTTTTCATTGTCTCTTCATCTCCATCTTTTTCCTTTTGTTTCTCTTCCTTAAGTTCTCCTTATTCAGTTTTTTCTTCTCGTTGTCTTCTTTTTTCTTTTCTGACATAAACTTCTTTTTCATATCTAATTTATTCACATGTTCTGCGACTTAGCCTCGTTATATAATTTTTCCCCATTATTACCATGATCTCTTTCCCCTCCTCCTCATTCATCGTGTTCTTTCTTTTGTCATTTCTAGTGTTTCCGCATTCTCCTGTTTCATATTTTTATCATTATCAGCTACTACTTCTATTCTGGTTTTCTTCTTTCCTTCCTATATTCTCCATCGTTGTCCATCATCATATGGTCGTCATCTTTTTCTCACACCTGTACGTATGCACTCTATTCAGATTCCTGGGGTGTTGCCGTGTGACGAGAAATACATAATTTTCGGATTCTAAAATGTACTTACAGAATCTGAAAGGGCATTAAGTAAACACACGCGCTGCATATGAAACAATTTTAACAGACGTGTGAGACCGAACGCGCTGTTCTGTATCACGTAAGGTTAACTGGAAATGCATGTCCTCCATACATTGTCGAAGTCAGTGAATAGCTGGATGAGTGCTTTGGGGTTGCTCTGAGTTCGTTAATTTCCCAGCTAGAGTGTTAACAAGAGGCCATGTCAAGCCAACCCGTTCGTCTTACGTAATTTATCATTCACTGGAGTGAAAGAAGGGTGGTCTACTCTAGAGGAGACTAAAGCACTTTGCCCTGATGTACCAGGATCGACGTCACAAACACAGTATTTGAAAGGGGTGAGGAACAGACTGCGGGAAAAAAGCAATTGTGGGTGGGGTGGATTTAGTTCGGCTGATCAATTAAGATTTCAGTATACACATTTCAAATATAAAGGTTTACAAATTCCTGTATATTAATTTTCTCCTATAATCCATTTTGTTTATAGTGATATTGCCAAGCACATGAGTGTAATGGTAATAGTTAATATCCGTTTCGAACCAAGATCTTTTAACATTACTAACATTGGTCCTCCTTTAAGGTCACCCCATTCTGATCCAAGTTAAGAAAACATGTCTTCTTAACATTCGTTTTTAGACTATTCCCCATTATATGTAACATAACTTTAATTCACTTTCTTTCTGATACACAGTTTACTTGTTCTTCCACCGTTCGTTAAATTACTCTCTAGTTACTCAGATGGTAGAAGAAGCAGCGTGATGTATTTCTCAGTGTTACCGACGTATTAACCTAGAATAACTTTGGACAACTAAGATAAATCTCAGTCAGAACAGACGGCGCATCCTTAAAGATTTGAAGTGGAGAAGTCCTTAATATAAAATACAAAACGAATTCCTGAACTAACTTCCTCAGTCTGATAACGAACGAAAATACTAATTTTTTTTTACTCATGGAGTCATCTAGTTGCTAATCTGTTCATTCATCGGCGATAAAATAACAGGAGGTAAGGAATTCACTTATAAGCGTGGTTATTTAATTCCCAAGTTTTCGCTTGTATTTCGACCCATTTATCATATATTTAAGCATTTCTTCTTTTTCCCATTCAGTTATCTTACTGTTGTTTCTTGAGTCCAATTATTTATCCATCCTCCCTTCTATCCAGTCATCCGTTCACGCTTGTTTCCGTCCAACCATGAATTTATCTCCAACTAACTAACCCGTTACCTCCGTCCAACAATCCAACCGTTCTTTGTTCCATTCAAAATTTCACTTTTCTCCGTCCGTCTGTGGACAATTAATGATGGTTTGGTGGTTCTGGTAGCTAAGACGGCTATATGGTGGTTTTTATTATGTTGTAACACAACTGCGCCCTCTTTTCCCTAGTCGGTTCTTTAATTATTTTTTCTACAATTTTTGGTAAAGAATAGTTGTATTTACAATCTACTATCGACCGTCTTTTCTTAAACCACCCATCTTTGCATAAGCAAAGCAAGATAATAATGCGCAATTAGAAAACTTTCATGACAGCCCTTCAAGATCTATGACAATGCGTCTCTTGGTTTCTCAGCAGCCTGTACGCCATTGTTTTCGGTGATTCAAAGGTGGTGGTTGGTAGAAGAAACGTGAACTTGCGCAGTTAACTGTACCATGGATACCATCTTTTTGCAGGATGTATAGTGAGGAGTTGCCGTCAAGAGATTGTGCGAAGTAGGTATAGAACTACTACACACGGTAAGTGTAACACCACTCAATCAAGCACAATGCGTCATTGCTTCCCGCCTTCATATGAGACACTTCGTCTCCCCCTTTTTGCCTCTGGTTCGTATGCAACATCTTCATTCAAAAAACAGCGCAAATTACTCCATGGTACAGTCTCTTCTTTGAACCGTTGATAGCTATTCAGCAGGTCAAGAATTTTCGTAGACGATTGATTGATTAATTGATTCTTGGGTGTATTAGAATATGACTTTTAAACTTCAGAAGTTAGGTCAGATGGCTTTATATTAGACAATAAGGAATTATTAATTATGGTATGAAGTGGAATATATCGGTCGTGGCCTGTTATGTGCATTATTACGGCGCTTACCGGAACTATCTGTGGAAATTACGAAAAGTTTTATCATATTCCGGTCCTGCAATTAAATCGGGGACCTCACATTTATGAAGCAGGAGTATTATGGCACAACTGCAATATTCGATGGATATTTATGTAAATTAAACTACTCTTTCATTCATGACCTGAAACTAATACAGCATGAACGTTATGGTCAGTATGTTTTGACTTTAATGGGTGTGAAATTTATCATGTGTCTATTGTGGACAGGTACTATATTCATATTAAATACTTTCTTCTTTTCTTCCTAGAGTCAGTACATTCAACTCCAAGTTTAAATTCATAACTTCATACATTTACACATATTTAGAAGATATTAATAGGGATATGAAGCTGGACTAATAAGTTTGGCATAAAGCAGTCCTAGTGAAACAAATTGAGTAACGAATTTACAAGATAACCTCTCTGGAAGAATTTCCTTTCGACATTGTCCGTTGTCCGAATCTTTCTATATAGAATAAGCAGGAGTTGGTGATCATTCGGTGTTAACGTTTTTCGGGCATTATGGGGTAATATTTATGACTGGCAATTTACAAGAAAGTGTTCGAATAACTTTGGACTTTCTGAATGCTGTCTTTTCTACCTACTCTATGAGGCTTTTTGTTTCAACCTGCAGTTGTAGACAGACTGAGCCTCTGAAACATCGTAATGTGCTATTTTGTTATTCAGGCAATGAACTACACCAAAATAAATGTATCTAATATAATATTAGACCAATGTCGAAAACTGATAGACACATACCTACTCAGTAAAGTTCTGTTGTTAATTCGAAGATTTTTCATCCTGCTTTTCCCATAAAGCCAGCGATTTAATTCTATAATTCTATAATTAAGACCGTATATGTGTTTAGTTAATTTTAGTACTGTATTTTCTATCTGTGCTTTCATTTTACAAACTCTCTCTCTCTCTCTCTCTCTCTCTCTCTCTCTCTCTCTCTGCCTTTAAGATTTTCTGATCGAAGTATGTGCTAAATATTTATTCGATCTCATCCTTATTGTTTTTATTAATCTGATACTAATTGGTGAAATTACATCTTAAGAGGATCCTTATTTTACAACTCACTACAATCCCACCAAATATATTTCTACCGTTCTTTATAAGCTTCTTTCTTAATGTTCATATTTAGGATGAATTCATATTTTCATCTGCGTAGCTTTCTCTCATTTCCTTTTCCTTTCTTTCTTTTCTTATTTATCAATTTCATGTCACTTCCTGCCGTGCACATTAATTTATGAAGTGTAATCTTACGTCGCAGCTAATACTGATGCCTGTTTGTTGAAACGTTTGGTACTCGGTTAAAATCTTGGTTGGTTGGCTCTCGGGAGTGATATTTGTCATGCGGTACCATCAAGGGTTAAAACAAAGAGAGTACGTTTGTAATAGCCCACGACCACGACCGCTTCCTTGTTATTCTATCAAAGTAATCAACGCTAAATACCCTCTGTAATTGATACAGCATCTTTAAATAAACCAAATTCGTCCTCACCCTTCCCCCAAACCCTCACCACCTCTAATACTTTTTTTTACGTTTTTTCGTTAACATAAGCTTTTAGATTCTGATCAATGTTTTTTTTCTCTTTGTGTCGTTACAATGGAAGCAAAAGAATTAATTCAAAGCTGGTGGAAATCCAAACTAAACTATTCAGATCCGCCTCAGTGAAACTTTGTAATGCTTTAATACTTCTGCTTTCATTCTGGTTCTCTGGTCTGAACCTTACGGACATGTGCGTTTTCTCTCACTTTAAATCAAAATTGCTTAACTTTTCCACGCGACGCCTTACTCAAATATAGCGTAGCGAATCATTTTACGTCGTATGACCTATTTCTATGAAGCTGTTTGTTATTGCAAGCAGGTAATATGTGTTGTCTTAATTTAAAGTAGAGAACCCAAAATTTTGTACTGGCTGATTGTTTTCCCCATACACGTTACACAGTCTGTGTATTTAATCCTTGCTTATATAATTACCCTAATAATATCTGGTGAAGATCAGGCTACAGATAATGAAGTCCCTCGTCATGTAATTTTTTCAACCTTTTTCTCTTTATTGGCCCAAATACTCCGCTCAGCCCATTTTTCTCAAACATCCCTAGTGAATAATAGTTTCCTTAGTATTTACATGTATTTTTGTTTGGAGTAGTTTCTTAGACTATTTTATTCTCGAAGATTATCACATTTCTTGGTGCCATTTGTATACTGTTGTGTGTCTAGCATCAGTGATTCAGAATTTATGGAGGGAATATATATGGAACCATGTGAATAGATAATATTAAATAATAATTATGATTTAAACAAGCGCTTAAATATCCTTATATTCGTAGGGATTTAAGCTCTAGAAAGAGAGAAAGTTATTTATAGAGCAGGTCTGATAATATTTCAGACTTGTCAGTGACAGATAACACATTTCTAGTTGAAACTACAAGAACCTCATGTCCGAAATATACACACATTGGACCGGAATGGGTCACATTTGGTGGACAGTTATCATTGTGTTATTTTTACATGTGTCTCTGAATATTTGCTTCGTTGTTTTGATGTTTTGCGTAAACTGGAAGACAAACCTTTTGAAGAACAACGATTCATATAGTTCCATTTGACCGAATAACTCAAGATACCGTAACGGGACGCTGTCTTGTCGTTCTTTTTATTTTATTATCGAAAGGAAAAACTGTCTAGAGCCATAAGAAGAGTGAGCGTGTGATACTGCATATCACATATAAAGATAAATGCATTGGTGTAATATTATACATGCCTCTCCACTTATAAGATAAGGACATTATTGCGTGTGACTCCTAGCATGAGTGGCGTCGTAGTGCTGAAGTTGGTCCTCAGGGAGAGGCGGGATGTCATAACAACCCCTGATATCGCGACGAAGATTAGGGAGGGGGCACCGCTTCGCTCAAAAGACATGCCTTTCTTATACACTGGAGGACTACATACCATTGCCACATTTATGAGTGTTACCCAATATGAGAGCCCTGTCGGCGTTGTTCAGTCACTTCTTAATTTCGTTATTAAAATGTAGCTGCAGTTTTAAAAATTTAGTGCGTGAGACACTTGTTGCAGAATGGAGTCGCCATTGCTGACTTAAGTCTGTGTAAGTATTCTTGTTTAGACCCAAGAGACAGGAAGTAAGATGACGATGATACAACTGTGTAACGAGGATTTCGTCATACGTAGGATGACATCGGGTGTCGTGATCAAGTGGTTAGCATCCATGTTTCGTATTCGATAGTCCCCGGTTTATTTCTCTTGGTCTTCCTCGGTGTTTCCAAGCATATGTGTGTGCGATAGGCTATTGACGGGGCTTTTTAGTCTCTCGTTGAGCGATTATTAACACCTCAAGTAGTAGATGTACTTTGTTCCTTGGACTTCGTAGGTGTGGTGTTCCGAGGTATGGGGCAACAGAAGATCTGTAGGTCGTTGGATACGTCGCGGGAACCAAGGAAGTGTCTCGCCTTTTTGGTTTTATGAAACCGCAAGAACGCATAAGAATTTACTAATCGTTAAATCATGTTATCTACTTCAGTGTCTTTACCGAAATCCGTCACGCGTTAAAGGACAAATGCGTCGTTTGTGTCATGCATAAAAAATAAGTTCTGGCCGTGGCTACTCTGGTAGCAAGAAATGCGAACGATGTATATGAGATATTTTCATATTTAATTTCCTTAAAAAAGAATGTTTTATAAATTGTGTTCATTTAATGTTGTTTGCTAAGATAATGCTGAAATAAACTGTTTTGCTGTTAAACGCAGAGGCTTATTCCCGTCAACTTCGACAGGTCATACGCTAGTTTAGTATCAGTATAACGTGCCAACAATCCTTCATTTGCCGTAATTATTTCTTCAACTATCAATCACTATTATTAGATACGTTCATTCTAGTCCTGTTATCATTTTATCTACTTTCGTGGACGTTGTCCGTTTATAATAAACTTACTAGAAAATTATGGTCACAGTTCTTGAAATGTTAGGGTGTAACAGGGTACTTCTTGGGTAGCTGAAAGTCGCTCATCTTGTCAACTCGAATGTTAATTTCCTCTGCGAGATCTGATTGTTTCATGGCGGTGAGTATGATGGTGTAGTTCTTCTGGGTTTTGGCGCCGTGTAGACTCATTGATATATGCTAACGTTTCGGAGAAACATACTGTCCCTATATTCAGGGTCGGAATATATAAAAGAGTCTACAAAACATAGAATAACAGCGTCATCGCTAATTCCTATGTTCACAAAAGTTTAGCATTGTGTACTATTCTGACTCAGTTGAAATTAACTCCAAAAATCCCTTGATGTCCCATAGGCTGAGTAACTATGCTTCAAACAGCAGTAACAAGTAACAGAGTGGGTACAGGAATTAGAATTGAGAGTATTCAGGCTACAGAACCATACATTTCCCCTACAATTTCATGCTAACCCGCATCTCTTTTGTTCCACTTAGGTGTACTTCGTATGGCTTTACCTGAACCGTTTTACATGTGATGTCCTTATTGGGTAGCTGTCATTGTGTGCTTACCCGATTTTAATGTCCGTTGCAAACAAATCCTGCTTCTACTGTTGACAGAGAACCACATAAACTACAACTTCATCGGCCAGAACTTGAAGAGTTTCCACTGTAAGCCGCTTACGTTAGTCCGGTGTAGACATCCCCACTTGGTCAAGGACCGTCGGCGTGGAAAATACTGGCCCGCGGCCGGAACGTTGACAAACTATGAAGCTTATGACTGCCTTTATCTCTGTTGCCAGAGTTCGAATCCCTTTAAAGTAATAAAGAGTCGCTCGTCTGGAAGGTCGTGTGTACGAAGCAAATTCGACCATGAAATGGCGTAACACCTTGTTTGCTCCTTCAAGCAGTGAGATTCAAGCTGACAGTACGGTGCGATGCTTCAAATCATGGGCGTCGAAAGCTGAAATACGTTCATGAGGTGCCCACAAGTCTTCGTATGTTTCTTTTTCTTTTCCGTCCCGTCTTATTATCCTCTTCTTTCCCTGCACCCGTCTTTCGTCAAGTTATGTTTTTTCGAAATCAATTATTGCAGCGTTTCTAAAATTGATTTTCTTTATCAGTTTCTTTCACTTTACGATATTTTTGTTAATTAGTTTACCTTTCTGCTGTTCCTTCTAGTCTTCTTTGCAACAGTATTGTCATTAGTTTAGTTTAATTTGTTATTTGTCTTTCATTTCTGTTTGGTTTAATTAGGCAGTTGTTTCTTTTTTTACTACTTTCTACAACATTTTCATTGGTATTTCTATGAATCTTTCTCTGACATGTACAAGACCATTAATTCGCCAGTTTCCGTGCTTCTTTAATCCTGCGTTTTTGTCACATTTTCATCAGTTCGTTTTATTTCCTTTATTGACACGTTATCGTTACTTTTTTTCCCCATATTACAGTTCTACCTTAAGTCCAGCCACGTTGTTATCACATTTAATCTTTCTATTCCTGGCATAAAACAGTTGCACAAACCTTAGTTTGCTAAAATATGTTAATTTATGTTTATCATTCGCTAATGAATAATATATTTTTAATTGTGATTGGTGGATACTGACTGGAATAATACATGTCATGTTCAGAAGCGGCGAGCTGTGTCCGCAAGAGCGATTTACGGCCACGTGGAACTTAGGATAGTCGGGTATCTCTCGAGACGTACGGAGAAATGGCAGTTTCCGGCTCTCTTCAGAGATTTGAAATGCAGAGTGGAGCCCTCCGTTCACCTCCTCGTCTTTATCGACGAGCGAGGAGGCGTGGAGGCTGAGTATAGGACCTACATGTGGGGTTCTGCTGAGGGAAATCTCGGCGGCAGGGTGGAGGAGGTGCAATCACTATAGCGATGCACTGCCATCTCTTGTTTATTATCTTATCTTAAAATTGACTTTACCGTTCATTTTATCTTTATATCATCCTATTTTGCTTAATTCTAATGCTCTTTATTATTGGAAAATTTTATAAATTTTCCGCGTCTTTCACTGTCATGTTTTTCTTCCCTGTTTTCTGTATGCAAGAATAATCTAAAGAATGTTGTAAGGAAATCTGAGACCCCTGGTAAATCTGATTATTTGAAGCTATCTTTACCCAGTATTTTAGATGTACTGTGCCATTTATGAATTGTTTATACACTGTTTGCACAAAATATAGGATATGAGTATACACAAAGAATAACATGTATATAATTCCTTCCACATGTTTAACTTTTGATATTTGTATATTTCTAAGCGGGTTTTGATTAAAATTTGATACTGGGAGGTCCGTACTAAAAGTAATTGGAAAAAAAACGTTTATGTATATCTATTTACTGCTTGTAACCGCTGCTGTACGTCAAACTAAAATCACGTTCTATCTTAAGCATCTCATCGTTCAATACTTGGCAGGTCTGTGTACTACAAATACATGGCTTTTTCACTATTTTAAATATTTAAAGAAATTTGAAGAAAAATAATTTGTTGCTTGTTCAGAAATTGTATTAGCGTTCTAAAATCATTTTTTTTACCTGTAACAAATTTATGTATTAGGGGTATGCAGAATGGCAAAGACGTATTTGAAGCGTACGTATACGCATCTTATACTAAGTCATGGCGACAAATGGTGATGACCAAGAAAATAAATATTCCTTGACCTTTGTCACAGTACGTCAGAGCTTCATAATTTTATGTAATGTTGTTAAGACGATGGGCTGTTTATGTAGCTATGAATTGAGAGTCTTGTAATAAATAGAAAATATTTGCTAGAAAAATTCTTGAAAAATGCAAATGTGCTAATCCAAGAGGGAAGTGAGGGGGGGGGGGTAACTTTAACATATACAAAGGAAAGATCTGACGATGGGAGGTGTTTGTAGAAAGATCAGGATCGCGTTAAATGTCAAGCTCTAATATTAGGGGTGCAAACCTTCGATTTTCATTACCGCCGTGTTAGCCCACAGTTTCCAGTTCAGCACAAATTCTCAGTGAGATTTTATTCTTCTCTTTTCTTTTGACCAACTTCGTGGCATCTGCCAATACGTATAATAGGAATCGAATATAGAAACGTTACTTGAATGTCTATAGACGTAAGCCATATTCGCGTCCCTTGTATAACTTCATTGTTAACCAGAAATAGATCTGCTATTGACATCAACACCTTATGATTGATCAGAAAAGAGGCAGGAGTCTGGTTCTGTGGCAGTTGTCAAAGCGAGGCATGGCTGCAGCCTTCAGAGAATTCGGGACTTTCAGCATAGCATGACTCCATTAGACGAAGCAAATATCCCGCAGGCAAGTTGGTTTTACCGTACAAAAGGATCGAGGAAAAGAGACGTCAAAACCGGAGGAAGTTTAGGAGAGATAAAAATGTTCCATAGTGTAGGTAACCAAACCACGATTCTCTGACATCAAGCAACTCTTCTCTGTTTATCCTTATCGTTTCCACAAATTTTGCCCACTGCTCATAACAGTGATTTTAATCAGGAAAGCAACTCGAAAACCAAGTCGTTGCATTTTTTGTTTTATTTTATTTTATTTTATTAAGCAATGCAATCTGTACGTGTAACTCTCGTTATATGCGCTTTCGTATATCCGCGGTTTTATTTCTGTGTCTTTAGGAGCATCAGTATCCTATTCGCGGCCACGGTAGAAGCTGCGCGCGCATTTTCTCTGACTCGGTCCACTATTTTGACACCGAAGACTACAAATTGAGGCCTCTCATGGTTTATCACTCAGAAAATCCATGGACTCGTTGTACGCGTCCCGTTTCACGCGTCATTACGCAAGGCGAGTCACAGCAACGCAGCTGCTACGTGTAATGAGAGAGTCACTTACACGTAACTAAATCAGTGAAGTGTAGTCGTCCTTGAGAAGTACTTTCTCGCTCAGCTATTGGGAAATTCTCTGTCTTTTATGGAATTCGAAGGTTTGTTACTGTCGTAGCACTTTAAGCTGAGAGACACACAAATTTCTGTCTCCACTTTCACACCCTGTTTCCTTAAGATCCGTATTAAAAGGGCAAGGAGAAGGCAAGAAGTAGGAAACTTAAAAGTGAGAAGAGGAAGTCGAATGTGAAATGAAAGCGACATGACAGGACTTTAATAGGGAAAGGAAGAGACAGAATTGTGAAGAAAATGTTAAGTAATAAAATATGATCAGAACGAATCAATGAAAGAGAAAGAGAAAACGTTAAAGGAAGAAATATAAGATAAATAAACCTGTCCAAAGCGTTACATTAGAAAGGCGTAATTTTACTTCTTGGAAACAAAGGAATGTTTGTTTGGATTTCGTAGCTGATTTTCGTACCTGTACTTTGCTATCAGAAGCTGTTACAACCTTCTCAAGGAACCAATTTTTCCTCTGGAGCCAGCAGGCTTTCTGCCCTTTTTGGTTCATCAAGGAAAGAATTTAAAAGTGTGACGTGAAGGTTTGTTACAAGTAATGGGAGAAACAAGAACTACAAACTAATTTTTGCTGAAGATTTAATTATTTAGCTTGTATTTAGTAAGAAACGAAGCAAGAAAAGAAAAGAAAAGATTTGAAATGACGAACGTTCTTAGAAACGTGTGCTTTGTTTATATAACTTAATTTAAGATATTTATAAATAAAATATAATATAATTCAATATCGGATTCAGAAGTACATAAAATATTCTTTATGAAATTATTAATAATATATTCCCGTTTTCAATGTTCTTCATTATTCAATTTTTCTATGTTATATTTAAAATGTTTCAAGTTTTTAAATTGTTTTACAGTAATTGTTCCCTAATGACTAAGGCGATTATCACAATCTTTAGAACCACGTTATGTTTGCATACACAGTTTGTACAATGTTGCTAAATGTCCTCGTATGCTACAGCAGAGACACGAACAGGAGTCCTCTTTGTGGAAGAGCTCTGTACTAATTTGAAGACTTAACGTGTGGTCTTGAAACAATTAAACACCAATTAAGAACCCCCGTCATTTTTCATTTAACCATTTAAGGCAGACAGTATTGATGCAGAATACGCACTGAATTGACTTCTATCAATATGTATCTAGTGCATCCATTGTAGAAGCTGAACTCATTTCTGTTACAGCTCTTTGTTGTGAGACTCTGCTCCCCCATGTGTGAACCCTCCACAAATACAATGTATTGTGAAGCTGCCAAACGGTAGGTCAGCTGTCATAAAATTGCCTATCAGAACACAAAACGGAAATGCAAGATACGTTGCGATGTATTGTTCAACGATGTGCTTCAAATGCATATTCCATCACAGTTTTTCCATTGGTTGTTTCATTGGTTTTATTTGAGGCAGAAATCTGAATCTTGTTTCAAATGAAGATGGCTGCTTTCTGAGATGTTGCGCCTTGTGTTTTGGTAGATTCTTGCCCTGATGATGAAGGCAGTAAGCTCCCCTGGCACGTTTATCATTATCTACCAGGCGACAGCATTCTAGAAGATACCCATCTCCATATTCGTCGCCGTGAGAACCTGAAATCTCACTGTGTTCCAAATCAATTAAAATGTTCGTATGTATGGTAGTTCCTCTTTTCATATTAAGTATCATAGCAGTCCGTGAATGGATCAAAAGTTTTGAAAAGGGGCATGATTATCACCCTTTATTCCTCCTGCAAATATTTATAGCTAGAAGGTTTGCTGCTCAGTAGTTAGAGCACATTTTGACTTCATCCGAAGCGGAAAAATGTGTGTATATATATATCTGATGGGGGAAAATTTTGGTTACGAATCAAGTAGGAAAGTTGACATCAGAATGTATTTTCTGTTCCTGAGACCACAAAAAGAGATGAAATTGGATTTTAGGTCCTCTCTAAGGGACGGAGATTGTATTCAAAAGGCAGTGAAGTGGATAGTTCTGTAACTTTCAACATTTTACAGGTACTTTTATATCCCAACACTTTCAGTAAGCCTTTGTTAGAATTGTGGGGTTTGTAGCGTAAGTCGAACGGGCCGTAGGGACGGCCTTGTGACTTAATTTGTCTTCTTCTGTCCCATTTTCTGTTAACTAATTTAACTTTAAGCGCTCACTTATTAGCAAAACCGTTCAGTTGTATGTAGCGTCTTGTCATTCACACGCTTCTAAGACTTCGGGAAGTGGAACTGAACTTAATTGTCTCTCATGATTGTGATTTCTGTCTAACAACGTCCCACGAAGCAATGCTTATGAAGTTATCGTTAATAAAAACTCATTTCTCTACTTCGGTATATTGTTTATACTCCAAATAAATTATGTATCAAATTTAGTCTGTTGTTGTGAATTACTGGTTAACTCTAACCAATTTGGAAAGAAAAAGATAGGGACAGGCTCATTGATTTTTATAAAATTTAGTATGAAAGTGATAGGATTACCACACTTTTATAACTTACGTTTTAATTTATTTGCTGGATCTTACACATTCTTGTCTCCAATACAACAGGGATTTTTAATATTCTAAGTTAGTTAATTAGTAATTTTTACTTGTGCTTACTTATACTATATTTTATTTTATTTATTATTTATTTAGTGTTCTGTCTGACGACAGGTCCATATGAACAGGATCCTTCCATCCTTTTCTCGGGCTGGGACCTGTTCATATACGTTCTTGGCAGATGATCCAGAAGTGGTTTGCCATTGCCTTCTTCTGTGTGTGAATTGAGTAATTGTTGGGATGCCACGGAGAAACCGGGGAAGCCCCCGGAGGAAAACTCCGTGTTGCCTAGACCACGGCCTTACCCAACACAAGTTATAAATTCGGGCACAGCCGGGAATCGAACCCGAGACCCCCAGGATTACAAGGCCAGCGTTCTAACCGCTAGACCACCGTGGCTGTCTAACTTATACTATATAAAATAATATTTCATACGTTATCGTTAGTTATCAAAACTGTTGACCGGGCCCTGAACAAGATCACTAATGTGGATTTCATTCTGTACAACCTTGCCTTGTGCAAAGCTCAGTTTAATAAACTTAAAATCTTGGTTCATTCATCCAGTAAAATAATTAGTAATATGAATATAATTTTCGAACTTTATCCAACGTCTGTTTTCTTAAGGTGTTATCATATCCTTTAAAACCACAGCCTTTCCAATCACACCTGCCCATATATCGAGAATAGCGCGTTCTACCGGATCCAACAGAATACTTGTCTTATTCTTTCCTCTCACTTACCAGAAGACCGCCATCGTTAGGTTCATCGCCATAAAAACCGCAAATCCTACATAAGAAAGACCATCCTTCTAAACGTAGTGACATTAAGATTTAGATATATATTATTAGGCTGTTAAATAACGCACGAAAGATGAAGCCCAAAACTAAAAAGTGGTAATATTAGACAATCGCATAAGACATTCAGGCAATAAATATGTATAATGTGTTTGCACAAAGTGCATAGTGTATGTATAGTCCGTCCGTCTGCTTATCCGCATATTTTAGCTCCAAATTACTACTAACGGATTTATATTACATTTGTGATTTTGAACGTAGTTGGACGAATTTTATCCCCAATCTTACATGCAGCTCAGATTATAAATTTCTATTGATTTAAATTACGTGAAAACTGCTCAGCCTACAAAATTATTGGTGCATGATATAAAATAAACATGTAATTAAGATATTAACCTTTTATCAGAATTTTTTTATTATGGTTACTATTTAGCGGAGTGTAAAGACAGTTTTTGAGTATGTTCATAGTGATTATAGTGCGATTAACATTTCCATAATAGCAGATTTGTGCTGTAGTAAATGAACAACAAATCCGATGAAGTACGCGACGGGACAAAGAACGCGTTGGAAAATGTGTATTCCATTCATATAAACCATTTCACTCGTTCTACATCGAAAAAAAATTATATATGTTTGTTTTGACAACCAAAAAAACCATTAGGACTTAGGTACATACTGTCCAGTGATTGGACAATAAAGTAGGTAGTATACACAGTTTCTGCCGTGCTATAAGGATTTAAAGATTTTCTCAGTTATTGTTATTCTGATAAAAAAATTAATTTCCGAATATGTTGCATAACGAGAGGAAGATGCAAGTCCGGATTAATACATGTCATTTGTAAATGTTGGTGTTCAGGAATATATGATGAATATAAACGAATAACTAGTACAAAAATAAATGCAACTTTTACTTTTCCGTTCGGTGAAAATAAACGTTGAATTATGTACAGATTGTTTTAAATGATTTTTTTTGTTTGAATAGCTTCTGAGCTCCAAATCGGTTACTGTAATTTAAACAATATAATGACAGTTTTGTATGTGTAGCTGCTAGTATGTAAGCATCTGTGTTAGGAAAGAAAATACTGGAAATAAAATGTTATGTATAGGCCTACTCGTTATTTTATTTCGATAACTTAGTCATGAGTTTCCAAATCCCGTTAGAATGCGACTCAAAATTAATCGGATTAAGGTGCTTATGATGTAAGGTTTTGTTTAGCCTAGAAGAACATGACAGTTTATAACCCATAGCGGTTTAACAATATGTGGAAGTAACATCATAACGTGGGGCTTAATGTTTCTGAAGCTACTGAACCAGAAACATGTTAAGTTAGTTAAATTACGTTTGAATTCCCGTCTGTGCGTACTTTTATACATTTAACTGTACTAGTTTTGTATTTTATTACCTTAGGTATCTATGAAGGAGAAGTGAAGTTAAGAGGTTAGGAAATTTGCAGTAAGAAGCGTTCTTAGAACTGAATCTTTCCGTGATTTGTTCGTGCTCATAATTCGATACACTTCTAGAACGGTTCTGAGGCCCACAGGTTCCTGAATATCTGGGGTTCATTCCCGCGAGTCAAGTTCGGAAGACTGTCCTTTCTTAAGCATGTGAATTTTCTCACTGTGTCAAGTAAAATTCCTAAATACTACCTTCAAATGGACCAGGAAATTATTTCTTCCATATCATTATCTTTTTTTACCATTCATGATCATCATCTCATTTCATTCTACGCATTATGAACTAACGCCTGAATTTGAAAGAACGTCATTATATAGCACAAAATACATTTCATCTCTTGATATCAGTTTGACAGTTTGTTATAAATCTCATTTCAGTTGCTTGTAATCGATCACTATTACAGCCTAATCTTATTTTTCGTATCTTTTCCATGCTAAAAGGATACTTTATTTAATACACTGCAGTTAAATGATTTATAGACTCGAATACTTTATCTAAACCTCATTTCAGTTTGTTCACTTGTAGTATTAAACTGCCGCTAAATAGCTTTGGAATCAGCCAAATTAGATAAAAGCTCGCCTCACTTGTCTGGTCAGAAGCAAAGTTTGCATTGACTTTGTTCCAAAAGCACCGTCGTTAACACCGTCCACAAATTCTTCGATATTGGATTCCTTTTATAAATTGGAAGGACATACTAGGGAGAAAGAGGTGCATTCTGTAGATTCCTCAAACAACCGCATGATATCCCTAAAAAAAAAATTTTCTCTTAGAGTTCGTTTTAAACTTTATAGACGACAAGCGTCCTCAGAATTCCCAATTATTGACATTCCAAACAAGGTCCCCGGAACCGATCCGATAGGTTAAATTGAATGCAGAAACTTTTCAAGAAGAGACGGTACTAAGTTGATAGAAGCAGTCATTTCACCTGAGAGACCTAAATGCGAATCTCGACACGTTTTTAACCTATTCTGCGTCTTTTAACGTTTTCCGTGCTTTAAACAAACATCAGCAGCAACTCTCAACTGCTTAAATTTATTTAATTGAGGATTTCTTGTCATTTCGTGACGGATCTGTTAATACTAATGAATACATTTAATAAATTTGCATAGAAATTTGAAAGCAAATAACTCGAATTTTAGTTCAATTAGGACCTATAAATTTTCCTTTCAGATTATTTGAAAATTTGAGGTATGAGGATGTGGACTGGATTCAGCTGACTCAGCACAACCTCATCTGTAAACGATAAACTTGATGTTTAAATAAAAAGCATCTGACCATCTGAGCGACTATTAGCTTCTAAAGAACTAAATTCCATGGTGTAATTTAGGTGTTTCATGGTGTTATTCAGGTAACTGATCCTCTGGTATTCCGAAACGAGCCGCCAGTTTGCCGCAGAACATGTATTGTAACATTTCTCTGTTGGCTTGTGCACGATGTCACCACAGGCAGGACTCCATTGTGGTATGACAGCTACAGTATTTTCACACAGAGTTACAGTGAAGCTTAAATAGTAGGAAGCAGCACGAAACACCTGACCCTAGAGCGTTGTTAAAGCCGATGTACTGTGACACAACATTTCTACTTGTAAGGGTGGCGCCTGTATTTGCACACGACGTGCTGCATTTTGAATTGTATTTATTTTACATTTAACGAGTTCCAGGCCCATTAAAACTGGTTCATGTTTGTTTTTGGAAAAGTAATTACCAAAACTCGCATAACCGCTATGATGGTACATAGAAATTAACTGATGTTTCAGAGGTCGTTACTGCTTCCATCATCAGGACGATCAGTCACTTCTGAAACTGTAGCCCATCTATTGGGATACAGGGCGGAACGTCCGAGACTGACAGTCATCTTCAACTTACAAGCTTCTTATGTAGAACAGTTAAGACCAAAGCTACAAACCTTAGGTCATATATCAGAATTATGTGCTTATTCTTCACGGATCGGAAGAGAAGCATTCAGAAAATGGTTACAATATAGTAGGTGAAAGCAACCTAAGGAATGTGAGCAATGTCGTAAAAAATATTTTTTCTCTCGGACACGTGGGGTGGAGGTAGATGCATCAGAGCTAAAATATGTGCCCGCATGGAACAGAAGTACGAAGGTGTGGGATGGAGAAAGGGCGATGCCAGCCTGGGTTCCGAACACGCAGGCTACGAGGTTTGCAAGAACGAAACTTTTTTATTCGAGAATAAAACGCGTATTTGCATATAAATCCGATCTTTTGTTTGGCCCGTTGTCCTGCACCTTACATTCCTTTATTATTAGTAACCAAGTTCCTCCTGTCTGCAATTTTACCATTTTTGGTTATACTTTTCATATTTTGTTGCCATGCGTTTATTCCATACATCGTCCATTGATGTACAACTTTATTTTATCACAACACAACCATGGATGCTCAGACTAGTTAGTATTCGATCCTAGGTTCCAACGTGTAAGTGTCGTAGGATTAATAGTACCTGAATTAACATATCTGTCCCACACGCTTTACAATCTGTAAGTCTCCAGTTTTTGTGTTGTGTATAAATTTAATTGTAAACTGCAATAATTTCCTCAAACATCGTTAACGAACTGATCTTCGTAATGGTGAAATGTTGCTTTTTCTTTATGGTAGGAGTGAATTATTAAATTATTTTTTCGAGGTTCCGGACTTCGTTTCTGTGATCTTTTCTTCGAAGCAAACTGCTTTGTACTAGGGTCCGGTTAATATCCCAGCTACGGGAAACGCCCTCAGCGGAATCGAACTCAGTACACTTTTTTGCGAGTTTTGAAACTGGTATTATCTTTTCCTGGTCTCAGGAAATATGCATGCGACGTTTGACACCAATCGGTTCGTCCGTTCTCGAGCTATAAGCGAACAAACACATAAACTTACAATTTCGACTTCATGAAAAATTGTGTAGGCGATATTCTGTTGGATTAAACTGCATTATTTAATCGTGTTTGTTTTTTGTTCTCAATTTTATGTGTTTCTGCCAGCATTCAGTCTTAATATATTTGTCTTTATATCATAGTTTATGAGCCGGGATAGCTCAGTCAGTATAGTGACTAGCTACGGGCTGGACGACCGGGGTTCGATCTCCGACGGGGGCAGAGGATTTTTCCTCTAGCCTCTGCGTCCAGACCGGCTCCGGGGCCCACCCAGCCTCCTCTACAATGGGTACCGGGGTCCTTTCCCGGGGGTAAAGCCGGCCGGGGCGTGATGCTGACCACTCGCCCCCATCTAGTGCCGAGGTCAAGGAAGAGAGGAGCTATACCTCCGCTCACCCCAAACGCCTACATGGCGTATAGTGGGAAAAACTTTACTTTACTTTTTATATCATAGTTTATTCATTTTAGGCTCGTTTCGGAGGGAAGTTGCAAAAAAAATCACTTATTAGATTTGCCATTTCTATTTGTCCGCAACTCAACAACCGCTGATCAGATTTTCATAAACATTCAATGGAAGAATTTTTATTAAAATTTGATCACATTTAATTATCATATAGCAGTTCATCTTACGAGTAAGTTTTGTAGCTCGTATTTTCATTTAAGATAAGCATAAATGCTTGAAACTTGTAATAATACTCGTTAAAAATGTTACTCCGCTAAACAAATTGATCTGTTATTCTTCATTACGAAAGAAAGAAGTGTCAGCGCTTTGTTTCATGAACAAAATAAACAATAGAATGTGTCTCTGGTGTATTCATCAAGCCACTTTCATAGTCATTAAATTCAGATGATTTCAGCATGCAGTTTGTACACTCCTAAAACTATTTCTCGTTATATCTTACCGGCTGAGGTGAGGTGATATGAATTAGAGGTACTTCGTAGCTGCGACAGCAAATACTACATGACGAATGAGTTTGTTATTGCCTTGCTTAAAATCACAGAAAAGAGTGGGGGGGGGGCACTTCAATTCGGGCAGTAAGTGCGAAAAGAGTTCGTAGGGGCAATATGAACCGCTGAAGGGTGCAGACTTGTGGGTTCCGTGACGTAGGAGCTTGAAACTAATGAAACAGGGGAAGAGATGTAAAAGAAACTGTAGAAAAAAAGAGAAAGGTCTGAATGCAAAATAGAAGAGTGGGTATTATCATAGAGAGAATGTGGAACAGTGGTTTTTAGGCCCATAGCAGCCTCTGGGTTCAAGTAGACAGAATTAAAACTGACGTTCATCTCCTGATGGATGGATCCGCTCCTTCGGGAAAGAATGACATATGGTTTTTTTTCGAACGCAGGAAGATTTGATTTGATGGCCTCGTTTAAGCCATTATTATGAAGGCGGGAGATAAATAATGGGATTATAGTTTCTGAATGAAATGGATATTTTATTTAAGCAGTAACGGGCTTCAGTATTACTAAATTATGAATTTATTAATTACTGTCTAGGACAACTGTTTTGAATATTTCTTGCGTTATTTTCTGACACAGTTTCGGTCGGTGGTTTTGATAAGACTGATTTTAAAGAGACTAACGACACTTATCAACTGCAAAGGTTATATAGTGTCGAGTCAGAGAATGGCTGTGAACAATAACTAGTACATTGCTTAGATCGGTAATAGTTTACATTATTTGGTAACGCCGTTTCAGCTACAGAGACTAGGGATTTCTATTGTAGTATGTAGTGAATCACTAAAGTGATTGGTAAGCAGGTAATAATTTGTGAATACAAGATCATTACCTGCCTGGAGGTATAATAGGATATTCTCTTTGAGAAACTAAGAAACTCCACCAAAAATAACAAGGTTAATATATAACTTTCCTACGCGAATTGGATTCCAGAGCGTCACCACTATACCAGCTTGCTGGGTAACTATGTTCCTATCATATATGGTTGTGTGTTTATACACGAGGATGGTTGTGGAATGAAGTGATGAGACAGCCAGTCAGGAATCGAACTGAACCTGAAGGTTTATTTATAACAGTATTCACAAGAGCTCCATATGGTCCCTATTCTGAGCCAGTTGAGTCCAATCCACAACCCTATTTCTCTTCTTCTAAGTGGTATCTTCCTTCCAGTTTAAGCTCTAAGAGTTTGCTTTTACCCTCATATTTAAGTGTGTGTGTGTGTGTGTGTGTGTGTTCGTAGCATCTCACTGCCCCTCGTAAAGTAAGTTTAGGAATAGCAAACTCACATAATACAGCACAAGAAAGTTTTGCTGGAGTGTAGACGTATAGGCCCTATATTCTTATTTTTTCTTCATTCTCGCGACTTTTATTTCAAAACTCTTGGAGCCTGGAACCTGACTTCGCAGTTCTGACACTGCTCTAAAATACGATCACTCCGACTTATCTTCCAAGATAGTATATCAGATTATTTATTGGCTTGCTGTTCTTATACCGATTAAAATAACAAGAAAAGTGTTACTTTCAAATAGATAAATGAAATTTCTGATTCCCCGTTAGCTTGAATTTTTTTAATTCTCAGTTTTTCTGCATAAGTGTTGATTAAAAATAAACCTGAAAACAAAGTGTAATGTTTTGTAATTTAACATATCTTATACATTGTAAAATTGAAGATAGTTTTGTGTAAATACCTGTCTGTAATTTTAAAATATTTTATTTTGCGTGTGATTATTTTTACAAACATACTGCTGTAACCAGCCCACACAATCTTTGTATTTCTTAATTTCCTGTCCCCAGAAACATCAGTATGTCGTCCGACCGAATTTCTGAGCTGAGAGTGACATTGTGGGACCTGAGTTCGTTTTCTAAATTGTATGAAGTTTGCACATTTCATGTATCGTCATATGAAAGCCTCTTTAAACTTTTTAAACTTTTAGTTCGATAGTGATAAGAAACGAAACATTTAAACTAAGCATGTGAAGTTTTGTCTTCAGATAGAATATAAACATACCTAAGAATGCTGTGTGGCCAGTTTCATTATGATGACTATTATAAATATGGCGACGGGGCGAAAATTTAATGTTATGTATAAGATTTATGTATGAACCGGGATAGCTCAGCCAGTATAGTGACTAGCTACGGGCTGGACGACCGGGGTTCGATCCCCGACGGGGGCAGAGGATTTTTCCTCTAGCCTCTGCGTCCAGACCGGCTCTGGGGCCCACCCAGCCTCCTCTACAATGGGTACCGGGGTCCTTTCCCGGGGGTAAAGCCGGCCGGGGCGTGATGCTGACCACTCACCCCCATCTAGTGCAGAGGTCAAGAAAGAGAGGAGCTATACCTCCACTCCCCCCCAAATGCCTACATGGCGTATAGTGGGACAAACTTTACTTTACTTTTTATAAGATTTATGTGTGTAGGAATCTTTGCAACTGGAAATGGACATAAATATTGATCCAGGTTGTTAAACTTTTAATTTTTAGTCGCTGCTATGCAAATATGGAAGTAGATTATTTTAAATGAAAGAAGAATCTTGTGGTATTATCAAAATTAATTCTTGTCTTAACCCTTCTTTCTTTGTGATAAGGACAATATGGCCCCAATTTGCTACGTCATTTCTGTATCCTTTACTAAAGACAATACTCGTCATTTTATTTTGTGTTTTCCTCCTTCTGTAAAATTATTTTATTGTCAGGTTATGAATTTCTAAAACATTATTTCGAAACCTGAATCCTGGCGATAAACGATCGTCCATGTGAAGCTGTCTTCATTAATGCACTGAATTTTAAATAGTTCGAATTCGCTTTGAGCATCGCACAGTAATCAGTTTGTGTTCTGCTCCATTCGCTTGTTAGTGATAATAAACATTACACATTGTGATGTGCTAACTGGCAGTCAGCGAGCCCGCCTTGTGTTCAAATGATTCCATCACGTGCTGAATACAACAGTAGGCTCTGGAGATTGTAAGATCTTGTCGAAGCCCTTCATGATAGGTTATCGATGATATCAGGCAGGTTTCATTACGAGACTTCGTTATAAAGTATGGCTGCCTGATTTTGTAATCACACTCAACGGCTGTATACATAAAAATAATAACCATCCATTCCAGAAATGAAATTTGGTAAAATTGTATTTGGGAATTTCTTGTGTAGCTCAACACTGGACGGGTTTGTTCCAGCGGCAGGTCATATAACATAAATCCCGAAATTGCTTTGATTTTAAACTAATCAGAGGACCGAACTGATTTTTCGGTCTCGAAAAACTATTAGACTGTTTTCATAATATTTTTATTGAGTGATTTATACACTCTAAAACATGTTGGAAAAAATTTGTTTTTACATGTTCGTTGACACACTACGACATGCGTTAAATAGAGCTCAAATTAAATTGTATTATTTTTCAAAAGTTTACCTTTAATTTATGCTTTTATTTTTTACATTGGTTAAACATAGAGCCGTTTTTTTTACCAAAGTGAGTATATCGTTTGCAAAATGTTATGTTGTAACGCTTAAAGCACTTAGTTATATATCTGTCACGTAACTAACACTTTAGTAACAGACCACGAGCATTTAACACCGCTAATGATTACACTGGACAAGATCCAAGGTCATTTACATTCAGTTACCTATCATATGCATCTTAGTCTCCTCTTTGATCTTTCTGTATTCTCTGCTTTACCCATTTTAGCCGCTTGCCCATTATACCCTATTCTGGCCCCATAACCTTAGTAATACCAAGTGATCCATTTAATAATATGAAGCTAATATTTCTCAGTGAGGACTCTCTTTTCAGACATTTGTAATTTCTGCCACTTGTCTTCTCGGTAGTGACGCCATGTAGTCTTGTAACTGATTGCAAAAGGCTTCATAACCCAGAAGACTCTTATAAAAATCTTCACTGCCATAAGAACCCCTAATCTCACTCGTAATTTGGGTCCTGCCCACAAAGTAAGAGACCGCTTTCCTCACTCATATAAACCAACTATCAATATTAAAATAAAATTTTGTTTCCAGTAACTTTTTAAAATTTTGTTAAATAATCTGTAAATACGTCTAAGAATAGTTGGTACGAAAAAATCACCAAATTTTTCATAGAATTTGACAGATAACCTCAGCAATAATTATGTCCAGAATAGTTCAGACTCGACCAGTCGCCTTCAGCCCAGAGCGGATGTGGAGGAACTGCCCAACCTCCCGAAATGAAACTAGTGTCTAAGTTTGGAAGCGCTGGGAGGAAGAAGAAATTAAGAGACTCAGGCATATATGGAAGGTTTATATAAAAATGTGTTTGAAAGAAGTAGGTGTGGAGATGCGGACTTTATATGGCTTTTTGACATAGGACAGGAACCGATGAACACAAGACATGAATATTCGAGTTCTTCAGGGACTACGAATTTATTGACTAGCTGAGCGACTGTTAGCGTTTTTAGGAGGGCTGTGATATATGGAATTAGTTGGAAAGAGAAGAAACGAGAAAGCTTTAGATAACGTAGAAACGATTACTTGTATAAAACACCTACATTTTTAATGGTACACTTTTTAGTATGACCTATATACCGAATTCCATCCTAATAATTCTGCATTAAATGTGTTTTGTAATTGTAGTATAAACAGTTTTGTTTCTTTTGGTAATGTTAAAACGGCTTAGGGAATTATAAGCACACTTAATCCACTGTTGCAAGAAGTTTTATCCTCGCTTGCCTTGGCCTACAGCGTATTCACTAAGCACTTTTTTTTTTCATTTTTTTGTATATCCGTGAACATGCCGTTACCCCATCATTGGAGAACCGTACATAGAGTGCAGTGCAGTACAATGTAATCTCGAAAGTATTCGTGGTTGCGTCGGATTTTCATGATAGTCCAATCCGTATAAAGTAATCAGATATTCTAGCGCGTTCCAATACAGCACTGCCAATGTCGAGTAACCGAGTTGCAGGACGGCAGAATAGATTCTGGGGAAATTTTAAAATAACTTCAGAAAGACTGTGTCTCGTGTGGACCCTCGGGACGGGACGATTTCCATATCGTTAACTTCAGTTTCCGTTACGTTCAGGACAGTTGTTTGCAATTAGTGGACCGTGATCCGGAACTTGCTGCTTCCTTACCACTCTTATTTCATATTCGTCAGTGTAGCAAGCAGTCAGTGCTTGTCTCTCGGGCACATACGTCATAAGAAAACATGATTTTGGAATAATATTCATAATAAATTAATTTCCCTTTTTTAACACTGATGATGGCCTCTTCAGGTCGAAACGCGTTTAGCACTAATGTAATTTATAGTGTAAAAAGTTTGTTTGTATGCTTATTTTATATTTTAATACATTACACGGTATGCAAAGTTTTAAAATTACAGAAAATCAGTTTTATTACGTGATTTTCACTTTTACGCTGAGATGTATGCCATCTAATATTTTAAAAGAATATATTATTTCACCGCTTCTCTTTCTTGGGTCTCCTGATATTCTAATGAAAGGTATTAAATATTAACTGTTAAGTTTAGAGATAATGTAATTGCAATAAATATATGTTAAGCATTTCTGTTATTTTGATTTTAAGCCAAAAAAAAGACTAGGTTCTAGCATGGTTATCTATACTATTGTAATGAATTCTACTTAATTTCCCTCCCGTGCAGTTAAATCATAAGATACAATTATATAGCTTGAAAGTTAATCAAGCTTGCCACCCAGTGCACCAGAAGCGCTGGTTCGTGGACGTGATTTACAGACGGACAAGAGCCCGTGTATATATTACACACATTTGCATCATCAAATGGTCGTGCCAGAGTAATGCGGCTATGAAAATTAATGCCCATTTGAGACCCGGTCTCACAGATAACGTTCGGAATCAGCATCGTGGACCGGGATATGATAAATATTCGCTGAGCACTCCCTATTGGTTTATTGGCTTCACCCATCCCCACTACAGCCCGCCATCGAATTCTCTCCCTCAACCTTTCATAACGTTTTCAAAGCAGATGTTTTATATTCAAAGACGGTCTGAATGTATATTTTACAAGAGTTAAATACTTTTAAAAAAACTGAAACAAATGTCAGCATAAGAACTTTTTGCGTTAACCGATTTTAAACGACGTGGAGGTGGTGATTTTGCTATTTGACATTAAAGCCCAACGAGCTGATAGTTGCTCACATGATTATTCGACTAACATGGAACCCGATGCTAATCATGTTCACACTGGACGTTTTCTTGAAGTAGTTGAATAGAGTACATATACTCATATTCTATTACTTTTTAAGGTTGTGTAGATGAATACCTTGCGACGACCGATTTCATGTAAAAACAGTCTCGCCAAACTTTTTGCATATGATTTAATGTTTGAAAAACTTTCTTCGCAATTTTAAATTCTAATTTCTTTATGGTTATTGTTATTAGTACATAAAGTACTTTGTTAAAGAAGAAAGTTTACACTGTAAAGACGTAACGTCACACACAGGAACTGTGAAACTGACACTTCCTATGTCTTAACAGAATTTTTAAAATCGGTAAAGAAGTAATTAAATTAGACGTAGACGAGAAAGAAATTCGGTCCACTTTGATGTGATTATTTTACCCCCGCATTTGTCCTCGCACTGTTTAAAATTGCTTGAAATTTGTAAGTCGTTAATATTCTAAATCTGTACTGTCAGATAATTTAGATTACAGGGCCTAAATGAACTTTTCACTTTGTGACTGTGCTGGTAACGAGATGAAAGGAATGTCAATATTCCAAGTATTACGAATACTGATTCAAAGTAATACTTCAAGCATTTACGAAGAAGTTAAAAGCAAATTAGATTCGAGCAATACTTGGTAACATTCTGTACAAAATCTTCTTTTTTCCCGTTTCTTATCTAATCAGGCAGTCTGGATGACAGTGACTGTTGGCCCAACGAGACTTCTAGGTCGGTTAACATTTCTTTTATATTTTATCACGGTTGTCTTCAAAGTTTGTTTTAAGTTTGCCATTTACAACTGTTTATAACTTTGTCATTTTGGTTCATTTTTAATGTAAATTGTTTATTCTTTTTTTGTTCTTTTGGAGTGTACTGTTATTGAACAAAAATACAGCTAAAGTTTTATTTTAAAAATGCTTCCAAGGAGTAAATTAAGAGAATTTTACATTAAATACAATGGACTTTTGGGAATGGAAGGTCATAAGGGGAGCACGGGAGAAATAGAATGTGATTAAAGGAGAAAAAGGGCAAAACAGATAGTGACTCAGATCTTTGGAACACCAAAGAGAGAAAATGCCGATTATCCTTCAAGATCTAATATTGGTATTTCTCGTGTAGCTGCCGCCACTGACACATTTTCCCTAGCGACCTGTGGTAGAGTGAGAGAACACAGAAATTACCCGTAAGGGACTAATCCGAATGGATGTCCCTGTGACGCTGTATCCGATTGCAATTTAAATTTGTTTTTTTTTTGTTTTTTAAAGTTCTGTCTCTGTTTTAATACTGTTTACTATTTCGTCTCTGTCTGAAATATCTGTCGCACATGATTAACGCTTTCCTGAATTGTGCTTATATTCTAAAATGGCGATATAATCCGTGTGACACATTTTGTGTTTATACCATACACACAAGGCCAATGCCATTACATTTTAATACCAAAATCTGTTAGAATTATGTGCGTGAAACATCAATTTTTAATCCTGATTACCTCGGTAAACAATATTATTGGAGTATTAGTGTAAATTGTGACCTAAATATGCAAATATTTTGTTACGTAATTCTCCACTGACTGCATGTAAAACAAACTATTTGGGTCTGTATATAAGACCTTCTGAAAATGTTTGATGCATTTGGGCACTTTGTTTGTTTGTATTTCTAAAAGTAAAAGTATAACGCGATGTTTTAATACGGACTGTTTTAAACCTTAAACGGTTATTTATATATCACTTTTAGTACGTTTGTAAAAACAAATTAATTGTGGGATGCAGAATTTATTCTTTATTTAAATCAAAATCTCAGTAATATATGTACACGTTTTAGCGTCTGCCAGTTGAAATTTGTCTGACGTGATTGTAACTTAATACTATCCCTATAGAATGAAGTATTTTCGATAAGCTGATACTCTTTCGGTTGCTTAAAACAATCTTTGCCTTATATTGAACTCAAAAGTTTATTACCCTGTTCACAAAAGTTAGCCTCTAGGCATTGACCTGAGTTATATGAACATCGCTGGCACTCTCACACTGTTTATTTAACATCTGTTTCAACATTATCCTCCCATCTATTGCTGGGTCTCTAAATTAGTATTTAGCTTCAGGTATTCGACAAAAAATGCAAAGTGCAGTTTTCATTTTTCTCATTCGTTCTGCGTGCCCCTCCTTTCTAATCCTTCTTGATTTGATCATCCAAAAAGTATTTGATTCTGAATAATTGTGAAATTCATATCCTTGCTATAAAATTTAATTCAATAAAGTCACCGTTTTTTGTATGGCAAGCATTATGTAGTCTGAAATATTATCTTTACAAGATTTTTGGACTAGATTTGTGTACTTTATGTGGTCAGGTTACAAGACACCAAAAGCAGTCGTAATATTATTTTAGAACTGCAGGTATAGGAACGCATACTGTTTATTAATTGTTGAAGTTACGAACCTATGAAAGGATTACTTAACATTTTCAAACTAAAATTTGATATTTTGCATGTACAGAAATTGATTAACACTCAGAGATATCAAAATATCTTATTCATAATTTAGACTAAAATGGCAAATTTTTCCATCTTTGAACGTCTGTCGCTCAGTATGCTTTCTTTCGTAAAAGTAATTCGATTTATTTTTATTTTTTATCTTCGCTTGTTGCTTTCTCTTTCTGTCTGCTTTTTCAAGTTTTGTCCTAAAGCGCTGCGTCTTCTTTTTCTGTATGTCCATTTTGGTATATATCTTATTTTTCTTTCACGTTTTATTCTCGGTATCTTTAACCGGAACTTTTCATTGTACTGAATATTTTCTTGCATTCTTCCCTACATTTTGTGTTCTTTGTATCGCAAAGTTTCATTTTTTAGATCATATTTGTCCTTTCTTATTTATAAAATGATCATTCCTCTCATTCTTTCTTTGAGATCTTCATATTGGTTTTTCCTCCGGCGACATAAGATTCTTGCTTTATTTTCTATGATTCACTGCCCCTTTATTCCAGAGGCTTTGTGTTCATATTCAACCTTCATTCTCCATATTTTTCTCCCAAGATCATACAGTATGTTACCCCATTCACAGTTACTTTAGGTCTGGACATATCTCTCTAATCAGTTCAGCATTTCTGTTTTGCCAAGCTCTGTCAAATATTATTCTCGGAGAATAACACCCCGTTCTCATTCTATTTCAAATTCTAGCCTAATAATATCTACTTGTTGTCGGTCGGTCGTATATTTTTACTTCCCACATCCAGTAATACGAATATCAATTTACTGCGATAACTAATGATCTGTCAGAGCTAGGATAGGTGTATTGAATTGATATTGAAAATAAATAACTCGTCTAAGAACATTGTGTGTGTTTTAATTGTATTACAAAAACTCCGGTTTTCAATCCTGATGGAGTGTATTTTTGTTTTACTCAGTTATTTTAGCATAATTTATTAACATTATCTTGAAATCGGTCACTACCGCTTATTCTGTTCCTTTTATAAGTTTTAATTACACGTAATTCGATCATGCACAACCTCTGAACAAAATATCCCTTGGTGAAAGAATTTACTAATAATTTAATATTATCAGACACATAAATTGCTATGCTATTGTCAAATAGCTTGTTAATTTTCTTATGATTCAAGATTCACACGACGGGGAAGATGTCGATATTAATTAGTCTTGTGCACCGTTAACGACTTGTGGCTGAAGATGGATGTAGTATACTTCCCGGAAATGTTGATATTTACCTAAAAGTACACACGACCTTAGAATCCAGAAGACCTATGTCAGCTTTTTGTAATTCGATAGTTTGTGATTAATTAATTTTCTTCGGATGTATGTCTTTGTTACATCACACGCTGTTCGTCTTTCTGTACCTTGACTTTAGTTCCAGTCTCAATGCATGTACATTATTTCCACCATTAATTTGGTTTTGAGCTTTAATTCATTTAATTTATTTTGTTTCTGTCACCCAATAGTGGACGCTCCGTCTCGATCTAATGAAGATCAATCTAAAAGCAATTTCCGTTCCTCCGGAGACAACGCAGTGTTTGTTCTTCGTCTGCCACCCAAGACGGTCATAAGGATCAACTGCCTCTCAAGCGTCTCACTGTGTAAACCCGCCACATCCGATTCACGGTCAACTTTCTAGAAGGAATGTAATTCGTAATTTGATTATTTCGTTTCGCGCGATTTCGTTTCTCGTTTCACGTCTTCGGAACAAGGGTAGTTAGACGTGGCTCTTGGAGGCGGACAACAGAGAGTAAAATTCTTGTGATGGAATTTTCGCTTCCAAATGTAATTCTTTTCGTTTCGTTTATTTTCTTTGCGAATTAAGCAATTTAATACATGTACGACTTTCAAACTTCTCAGCTTATTGTTTTCTTGTTACTTAGAGTCATGGATCTTTAACATTCAATCCGTGTTGTTCGTGATATGAATAACAGCAAAGAGTATTTTTTAGTTTCTCTACTAATTCAACTGTTAACCTGATATTTTTTAGTTTATTGTTTCCAGACTCATAATTTTGCGGTAATCTATTACCTGTGTTTTTGTTATGGCTTGATTTAAGATTTCGGTGCTACGTTCAGGCATTTTATGCGTTTATGAATATTTATTGTTTTAAATGAATTATGATTCAGTAACCCCAAAAAGAGAAATTTCTGTTTCGTTTGATACCTTTCTTTACACTTTTTTTTTTGTTATTGTAAACAGAAACGTTCTTATGTCAGACGGTCTGACAAAAATGACCACTCCGTGCCCTCAATGGAACCATATTTACAGTTCGTAATATCGCGGTCTTTGCATTAATTTACATTCTGCAGTCGTATCAGTGTTTGAAATTATGGTATGAAAAGGAACATTACTGGTAGTAGTAATTGCGAGAGGTCCACATTTGAACAGAATAGCCCTGAAAATAATGGCTTTGTTTATTGACCTCACCATTACCTATTTCCAAAACCCTGCTAACTACTTCTATGTAAGAGTGTGTACTGCAGTGTATAAAATGTAAATGCATTGCAATTAGGTTTTCTGGGGTACATGAATGTTAAATAAACTTGCCATGAGTATCATTTGGTAATTGGAGTATCTGAATATATGTGTGGATTTTATACTGATCACACTTCCAGTAATTAGCTGTTCCGTGTTATTTCATTACCCATAAAATCTAGTGCCGAATATAGGCTGAGTATAAATATGCAATTTTTAACGCCATTACGTCGGTAGAAGTTTGTACTATGACAACATCAATTTTTATGAATTCTTTCATGAAGTACATAGCGAGAACACAGTCCATTCGATTCAACTCGAGAACCACATGACAGATTTGGATGAAATTTTACGTGGAGTTTGTGCTATCTTGCTATTTTATTTTGAATATCCGATGAGTGGTGTTAAAATGACAGATGAAGAAAGTGGTGAGGTAGACATTGAAGTGCTGTGATCTGGTGGTCAATGTGGGAACTAAATACTGAAATAAGTATGTTAAAGGTACCATTATTTGTAAATGAGATCATAAACTTTGCATATTAACATAATAAAACATATTTTTTACATTTATCCCTACATGGAAAATAACTGTCAGTAACTTATCGCGTGGTACCATAGGATAAATTCTCCGATGTTTTAAATGTAAACATTTGGGGAGGATTTAAAATAATAGGCTTATTTGTTGTGCCTAACAACTGACTCCTCAAATTATTCTGACGTCATTATGGCTGTAATTTTTAATGTGTACTTAATTAAAAAAAAGTTGCATGTAGGCCTCCGTACAATATTTTAAAATTTTATTTGTATTAGTTGTTATGGTTTATTATTAATCGCCTTCAAATATAAATATGTATATAGATTCGTCATGTGGAACAAATTACAATAGTAAAAGTTATCTTTCTTCACTCTACATTAAATGACCCTTACAGCTCATAAGCTTACACAGGTACGATGTTTGTATTAATTATGTTAGATAATTGAAAAATGCGAAAGTGGAATTACGGCTCGAAAGGGACAATATTAATACCTAGATTCACAAATATTTTTGCATTGATTTAAATGTTACTATGGCACGTTTATGAACACCCTATTGCAATAAGCTTTCTTTCCTTATCAAGTAAATAAAGTGGGTTGCTAAATTACGTTTGTAGCGATTTTCCCATTGGTTTATAAAGAATTCCGTATTTTATGCTAGAATAAAGAAGTAAGGAATATTTGATGCGAATTGTAGATATTGAATCCGTAAAAATTCCATTCCATCAATTCGTGTATCCTTTCGCTTGGTTGATGTATTGTAAAGTGATGGAACTTCCCTCATTTTGAGGAAAGGCTTAAGAAAAGGAGGGGAAGTGAAAATAGACAGGTTGGATGAAGATTTCTAGGGAAATGGGAAGGGCAGAACGCGTTTTGTGCACAACTAAATCCAGACTAATGTTGCTGTAATGCTTTCTTCCAATCCTCCATTCTGTGTTTTCGTTTTCACTACGTATTGAGGATATGCTACCGAATTGGATATGCATCTACTTCGGCATGGATTGAGTTTCAGAATATTTGAGATGCAAAGATGTTCAACTGCTGCCTGTAAATATGTATATATTTAAATTGTTTGTAGTTTACCAAAAGGTAATATATTACCCCCCTCTCTGCGTTATATATTGGCATTAAAGTCCCATTGAAATAATGGAGACATATATATTCCTGAAATACCCACAAACACTCCAAATTTGTTTTTGTTTCCTGATACACTTTGATCCAGTATATCTACATATCTCTGGTTAATCTCAAATATATTAAGGTATATTGGAGTGTGAATTAATGTTTGTACCAGCTGCGTGGGATAATTAGTGGCCATGTGAGATTTTGCGGAGGTAGCGCTGAAGACAAAAATATTTGCACCATTGCCAGAAATTAAATACAGGCCATGCGATTCATGGTCAATACCCTTCTCTGTCATAGGTCTCACAGTATTGTACGCGTTTGAATGCATGAACAAACAGTCTTTAGATGGAAATTTGAAGGTTTTTAAAGATGGTGCTTTGTAATGTGTAAAATTGTTTCCTTTGATCGTGTTAATCGTCTAAATTATAAAATTACGACGTTTCGAAAACTGGATTGTTTTTGTAATCTGATAAAAAGGGGGAAGGGGAAAGAGGAGCTAGCTGTTGGGCTTCTGATTGAAATTACCTCAGATCTGAAGCAGAATCCAGCTTTCGGAACGTCGTAATTTTATAATTTAGACATTAGGCGAAGTCCAATAGAACAGATTTATACATCATATTCTTCAGATTAATGTCCCGTGCTTGCTGGTGTATAAAACGACTTGCCTTCACCTCTCGCTCAAAACGTGCGTGCCCGTTTGAAAAAGTTTCGTTATTAACACAGTAAATAAACGTGAAAAGCGCAGAAAGATTGTAGGTTGTGGTTTGAAGGTGAATGTGCCTTATACAGAAACAAGTAAGATGTGTAAACTATGCTCTATGATTAAGCCATTTGATCATAGGCTATGCTGTGTCACTTCAGTTGTCAGGCAAATGTGAAGAGCATTGTAACTGCAGGCAAATTAACTTAGGTGATCAGTGTGAGCTATATCGATTCTGCGGTAATTTTAATGTAAGGAATTATGTGAGATCAAGAGTGATATAAGAAAAGAAGAATTAAACAAGCTGAAGAGATGTGATACGATAGGGAATGAGAAACAGACATATGAAAAGTTAAAACTGGACATTAGAGGAAGACTGCCACAACGAAAGACAGAAGAGTTGTGATGAAAAGGAAGTAGTGAGACAGAAAGAGATATTAATATCGGATATGATAGAAAGACAGGCTTAAGAACAAGAAAAGTGAAAGAAGAGAGAGAAAAATCAGACGACAAGGATGGAAATATTGCTTTTACGTGTATCAGTTGTCTGGTTCACTGTCGCGTGATACTAAATAGCCTCGAACCCGTCAGCATTTCTATTGTAGTGCTGCCAATTTGAAGCCGTTTCTTCTCACTTTTATTGAATTCAGAATTCTCGAGTTAGTCTGTTTGCAAACGACAGCTCGATTAGAGTGTAGCGCTGTGAATTTGAATAATTCTCTCATAAACAGAGCCTTTTCTTCGTGTTGCTAGTATTTTGTTGTTTTCTGTTCTTATTTTGCCCGAGCTGTCTAGGCTTGTGACTTGCCTTAATTCGAATGAGGCGCTAACTATATCGATAAGTTGTTTCTTAATTTAATTAATTTCCCCCAGAATATTTCTTACGAAAAATGCTGGTCTGTAACAGATGGATGTTCCCGAAAACTATTTTGGTTTTCAAGTAAACGCATTTAACAAACCTGTTCTATTTTCTCATAACTGTCCTTGAAATTTTATATTAAGATTTTTATTCGTTTGTTCCTGAACAGTCTTTGGGATCTGCTTATCTTTTTCCTTAAATATTTGAAGAGCAATATTCCTTTTCCCCTCTAGTATTTTATCTGTTTCAATGAAGTTATTAAATAAATTAAGACATTTATACCAAGTAATTCCTCAGCATATTATATAATTGTGAATAAATTTCGTCTCACTCTGTGCTTTGACATTTATATTAACGTGTTTTTGAATCTTGAATCGTTACTCACTTATTTTCTTTGCTTGCTGTCTGCCAGATCAATTTACAATGGTATATGACGCACTTGTCCATTTTTGGTGTGCAACTTTAAAAATTATGCTTTTTGGTATATATTTTATTATTAATTATTTTTTTACACCTTTATTAATGCAGTTTATTAGTTTAAACATCTTATGTCTTATTGTTTATATTAGAAATATCTTTTTAAGTTTTCTCTTTTATTCGGCTTCGTATTTATCAAATTTTGTCTTCAGTTACCTTTATGTAAAATAATGTTGTATTATGCCTTTTACTTATTTTACTATTTTATTTCATTTATTTAATATTTCAGGTAAATGTGGTGGTGTGTGTAAATTCTCCTTTGCTGCTTTTTTTTAATGTGTGAGAAGAAAAACACGCCATGGGTTTTTCTAGATCGGATTTCACCTGAAGTAACAGAGTAAATCGTTAAAGGCTTTAGATATGGCAGTGGATATTTGGTCGATACTGTAAGCGGTGTCTCTTACGGAAGAGTCTTCTCTGCTTCCGTGTCTATTGAAGGAAAAAGGTGCTGAATAGAACCAGAAACGGCCGCCTTAAACATGAGTCCTCGCGGATAGAAAAATCTGAACATCTGTTAGTGCAGACAGAATGTAAGAGGTTATTCTGACTTCAGATCATTTCGCTGTATAATAAATATAGTACAGTCTTCATCTCTTCTCTAATTTTATTGACCATTAATATAACATCTCAGGGCTAGATGTAGTGTTGAGTGAGCACGATAATGAATCTTTGGGTTCCATAAAATGCAGAAAATGTCATGAGAAGCTTAGTGATTGTCAGTTGTGAAAAATAATTGAATGTTCTCTCTTTGCACCTGACGACAAATCCTAGTGGAGAACAACGCTATAGAATCTTTAGACTGAAAATGTCCTTCATAGAAAACTGTACTACCTAAGGAGAAAAACCTTATAAGTTCCTCAGTTTAATACGGGAACGTTTGAAAGATTTAGAAGAACCTGTTCAGTGTACGTAAAACTTGGAAAAACTACGTCTAAGTCTCGTTTTTGAAGCTCTTTTTTTATTCTACAGAATAATTATGTAGCATGAAAACACGCGTTTCCTCCCTTTGGCGATGTTCTGGGTTGTAACTACTTGTGAACCGATAGGTAGATACCATCGTTTCCGAAAGTTTGTTTCTTCTCTGAAACGTTGGTAACTTCCGGTAAGTCAAGTCCATACGGCGTCATAACGAAGAACATCGTCATCTTTACCATGGTGAGAATATCATAACATACGTCCCCTGATGTGTACTGCTGTTGAATACACGGATTACCATCTCTGCTTCTGTCACATGACATGCGCCATTGTGACTGTGTACCCCTGTTTTTGAATCATTAATTATGAGCGTATCTGTAAGCTGTGTGTGTGTTTGCAACTCGCAGTGAACTATGAAAAGTTCCCTTTATTTCACCCCTCGTGGTTTAACGCCACAACCAAAATCGAACAGTTACATGCATCATAACGCTTCCTAACTGACACAAACGCACATCTGGTTTAAGATGTGAGGGCTACAAAAAATCGGCTAAATATAATTTCGAAATTTCAGAGTCAGTGACATCACGTAACTTAACCTAATACAACCCATACTAATATGAACTCATCTAAATTAACACAACCTAAAGTAACCTAACCCAACTCATCTTAACTTAACCTAACCTAACCTAACCCAAACTAACCTGACCTAACCTAATCCAACCTAACATAACGTAACCTAACCCAACCTTACCTTATGTAATCTATCCCAAGCCAAATTAGTCACTGAGTGTATATTGTGACCATCACATGACCTTGACATATCTATGACCTCTACATGATGTGTGCAATGTCACTCAGAATCCTACAGTGCTCTATGTGGATGCGTGAGAAAATAGTTCTTCAAATAACCTTGAATGTTTTAGGCCTCTATTTCTCAAATAGTTTGCCTGATGTTCTCGTGGTCTTGACATGACCTTCACCTATCCGTGGCCTCATTTTGACATCAGTATGGTCAATTAGGTATTTACGGTTTGACAGAAATAAGCGTGAAAACATATGACCTTGAGAACTTTAGAGACTTGTATCTGGCAAACTATTGAGCCGATTTTGTTGTGACTTCCATATGACCTTAACCTATTCGTGACCTCATTTTGACATGAGTATGGTTAACCAGATATTTGCGGTTTGGCAGAAATAAGCGTGATGATATATGACCTTGAGAATTTTAGAGACCTGTATCTGACAAACTACTGGGCCGATCTTGTCGTACCTTCCGCATGACCTTCACCTATCCATGACCTCATTTTTACATGAGTATGGTGAACCTGGTACTTACGGTTCGGAAGAAATAAACGTGAAAAGATATGACCTTGAGAATTTTAGAGACCTGTATCTGGAAAACTATTTAGCCGATTTTGTTGTGACGTCCATATGACCTTAACCTATTTGTGACCTCATTTTGACATGAGTACGGTCAACCAGGTATTTGCGGTTTGGCAGACATAAGCGTAGAAATATATGACATTGAGAATTTTAAAGACCTGTATCTGACAAAACTATTGATCGGATCT